>NW_024345916.1:515466-683426 GCF_902729225.1 Pteropus medius | reverse complement strand
ATAACAGGAGATCTCCAAAGAGTTGGAACACTTCTATAAAGTTCTTTTGAGCATCTAAGAGCAGATCCCTCTGGTTCATTTCCCACATAGAACATTGCAGCCTGGGCTGTATTTGTTCTGATGTTTATGTATGAACTAAAATAGGAGAACAGCCTTCAAAAGGTCTAATCCTAAGATGCAGGGCTTGCCTTGTCTGCATTTTAAAGAAGGTTTGAATGCTGTATAAACATCTAAGTAGGCAGCATCGAACCACTGCCAGACTTAAGTTACCCCCCGCCCCCGCACTTATGTTGCTAGCCCTGGGCCTTTCTCATCCTGTCCTCCACAGCCCCTGTGACCCCCGCTCCCACCCATACTTCTAGGTGGCATGCAGAGGAAGCTGTCCGTTGCCATTGCCTTCGTGGGAGATGCCAAAGTGGTTGTTTTGGATGAGCCTACCTCTGGGGTGGACCCTTATTCAAGACGCTCAATCTGGGACCTGCTCTTGAAGTATCGCTCAGGTAATAGCCACTGCTCAGTGCCCTGTGCTCTCATTGAGGCTTTATCTGTGGTTCCCACTTTCTCACACCTGGCATTTTGCAAGTCAGTATAGCAACAGCCATAACTACACTTAAATGGAGCTTTGTCAGTGACTTGAGTGAATCTAAGTTCTAGTGGAAGCTCCCAGAGATTTTTACACAAATATAAGCAGGGTGTCACTGATGGAGCAGTCTACTTCCTATTTTTCTAGAAAGTTCTTTCAACTTGCAGCCCTTTTGCCTGGAACAATGGGTGCAGCTCTAGGTACAATTCCCCTTTGACTAAATTACCTGTAAACACCTCATGAAACTCCATAGCCTTCAGATGACCATTCAGGACCAGGTGTGAGGGCGACGTGCCAGTATTCAGTGCTCCAGAAGACTGCTGCAGATAGAAATGTCTCAAAATGAGACATTCCCTTCCCTCTCATGGCACCATCCAACCAGAGGGTGCAGATCCAGAAGGGACAGCAGGCAGAGCTGAGTGCGCATAAAGGTGGGAGTGTGGTTCAATCCTGTAGTAAGTCCATTTGCCATCTTGGAATCCTCATTAGCATTTTCTTTCCATGACATTTCCATTCTGGTGTAAAGAGCATGTTGGGGGTGTGTGTGTGTGTGTGTGTGTGTGTGTGTGTGTGTGTGTGTGTATGTAGCTGTGTGTGTGTGTGTGTGTGGCTAATTGCTTTGCAAAGATTATAAGTGCAGTGCTTAGTGATCCAGAGACTATACATATATAGCTCGATAGGTGCTGACTGACAATAATAAATATATTTCATATATGGTGACTTATTTGATCAGGGCCTGTGCCTGACGAAAAGATACTGTGTGTGACCGTGCTTTACCGCTTGCAGGATGCTATACGATGCTAGCTGTTGTCCTTATTATTCTAGTACTCTGAACTTTGCTGCAGAATACTCGTTTTTATTTCTTAACTCCTGGTTTTTGAACCCATGTGATGGGGAGGTTGCTGTACGTCCTCTCCCATCCAGCCCGGCCCAGGCCTGCCCAGTGACTCCTCTGACTCCTGCCCTTGCAGGCAGGACCATCATCATGTCCACTCATCACATGGACGAGGCCGATCTCCTTGGGGACCGCATCGCCATAATTTCCCAGGGAAGGCTCTACTGCGCAGGCACCCCACTCTTCCTGAAGAATTGTTTTGGCACGGGCTTCTACTTAACCTTGGTGCGCAAAATGAAAAACATCCAGAGCCAGAAAACGGGCTGCAAGGTATACGTCTGCCTAAGGAAAGAGCTCATTCTGGGCGAGCAGGAATGCATACGTGGTTCTTCCTTTCCAGACATTTCTACCCAAATCAGGCTCTAGCTGGCAAAATAGACCTCTTTGTTCCTGGAACCATCTGTAGATTTTGATAAACTGACATTCCAAACCCTCCTACAGAGACGCTTTGCCCCAAATGAAACGACTAATCTTAAATGACCTGAGATTATTGTACTGCAGAATCTTAAACTACACTCATGTGGTGCAACAGACTGTTTGTCTTATTCTGCAAGGTTACACTGTTCTAGGGAGAGTAGTTGTTTAAGCTTCCTTTTTTCCATTCCAACATTTATGTTCCCTAACTAAACCCAAATTCCACTGGTAAATGAAGACTAAGAAAAGGCTTCCTTGGGAACTATAACCTAAAATGAAAAAAGCTAGAAAATACCAACCAGCAGAGAGCCCCTCGGCATATCAGGAGACCCAGGTTCAGGTCTGGGCGGCAAGGTGGACAAACTGTGTCATCCTAGGCAAATGACTTAATTCCCTGTCATCGCTGTGTGTGGGGGAAGGTTGTTGTTGTTATTGTTTTGTTGTTGTTGTTGTTGTTGCACACAGAAAATCCTTCTGCTTCTGAGGCATGCGATGAAGATAAATGAGATAAAGTAGTATCAGTGTTCTCTGGGCTCCTTGAGAACAGACACTACTCACTTTCAGGTTGTCACACTTATTATATCGTAGCATTATTTATGCCTCTGGCCTGTAGTTTAAGTATCTGGCTGCTTCTGAGTTTTCCTACCCTGGGTAGATTTCCACAGCCCAGCATGAATCCATGGGGAGGGAGGAGCAGAATGTCTCGCACAGTCAGACCCACAGCTATTACATAAGTAATGGCAAGCCAGAAGGATCCTTTGAGGTTCTACTACTCTCCGTGCCTGACTCACACACTCTACAGGATAAAATCAAATAGCCGCACCTTCAAAATGCTCTGATGAAGCAATAAATTAAATATGTGAAGAAAAATATTTTGAGCACATTTGATGGTGAGAAACAAATAAGGCATGGTGGTGACAGCAATTGACACCGGGGAGATACTATCATTGAAGTGATTCGTGTCCATCTGTTGTAGGGGACCTGCAGCTGTGCATCTAAGGATTCCTCCATCAGGTGTCCAGCCCATGTAGATGAGATAACTCCAGAACAAGTCTTGGACGGTGAGGACTGGGGCACGTCACATCTTGGTTCTTGTCTGGCAATCATCTCTCAGTGTTGGGTGTGTTTCCTATTGTCGTGCAAAGAGGACACTCTGTGTTTCAAGTCCATGTCATGAAATTGCTTCTCTTTTTCTTTGAGCTGCTTTCTCCTCCTCCAACCCCAAAAGGATTTTAAAAGTCATGAGCCTAATGGCTCTATCCCTTTAATGAGGAATCCAGTCTTTGTTCATTCCGTGCACTTGTTCATAATGCAACCTCCATTCTTGAGGTCCTCCTGCCTTGGCTCAGACCAAGTTCCTGTGGGCCCAGAAAGCTAGGCTTCAAAAGTTGCCAGATGGAGCCCTCTGGTGGAGCCACAGTGATATACAGCTCTCACAGTGAACTTTTCCAGAGAGATGGCACTGTGTGAATGCCAAGTCTGAAATATTGCACATCCTGGTCACACTCCTAACTTTCCCCTTAATTTACCAATTTTCTAGCAATTCTCCCTTGAATTAGGGTACATTAAGCCGTAGGGGCGCCCCCGTCTCCAGGACAATGCAGAAGAGAGGCTGTCACTGTAAAAGCATTCACCCCACAGGATCTGACCTCAGGGACCCAGAGTGCTTGCGAGAAACTTTCCATTCTCCATTAACGCCCACCTCCTATCCCTCCCCTGGGGGTTTCTGCAAATGAAATAGCACATGTTTCATATCCCTAAATGGAGTAAAACTAAACCTATGTACTGACCCAGGCTGATCAAGTGGGGAAGTATCTGCTTATCTAAGGGAAACGTTTTCTACTTAGCACATTGTTTTTTCAAAATCTGAGGAATTTATAAACTAAAATCTGGTAAAACAAGAAAACGAAACGATATTTATGTACTATGCTTAAAATTTGAGGGAAAATGCCCAGAGTTGCATCATGTTTACTCTTTGGCCCTCCTTTTGCGCAGACGGAACCTGTGGTGAGCTTGAACACGGTTTTTAGGGTGACATTTCTGTGCCTTTTTCCTAGCCTGCTTGGCTGTGGGTTCCTACCTGGGCTCTGATGTTCATTCCCAGGAGGAATCTTGGTCAAGGAATTGATAGCTTTTGAAAATGAACACTATTACTGAGGTGCACCAAAATCAAGTTGGAAACAGAGCCTGCTGGCTGGGGTGATTTTAAAAAATACTTCTTTATTTCTAAATAAAGGCTTATTTTCTTTGAGTAGAATAAGGGTGCTGTGAATGGCAAGAAGCCCCAAATCAGAGAAGAATGTCATTCTAATCTCCAGTTCAGTCCTTGGAAGACTTTTTCCTTGTACACGCCCATGTACCACACACTCACTCACAGACCTCCTTGCTGCCCTAAAGGACAACTTCTGGAAAGGCTTATGTACACATCTAAAATACAATTCCTGGGAATCCAGCAGCTTCAGGTTAGATTTCCTTCCTGAGAACAATGAGCATGACGCCTAGAAAGCTGTTAGAGAAGAGCCGCTTCCTCACGCAAAGAGCCCTCCAGCCTCTGTGCAAAGTTGTTCCTGAACCAAAAGACAATTGAGTCCAACTTGCAGGTTTGACACAAAACATGCCTTCCAGTCCAGCTAGGCAGAAGAATTTGGGTTGCAAACCATGAAATCCCTTCACATGGGTCATTTCTAAAGCAAAAAGAGGAAAGAGCCCACTGGGTGATCCTGACCTGTGAGCACTGCTTATGGAAATGCACACGAGAGCCAGGTTCTGAGTCCCCAAAATCTCTTTACCTTTGACCTGCCTCCTAAGATATTGTGCTAGAGAGCTGCCTCCTCAAATGTATGCTTTAAACTTTTTTAAAATTAGATTTTTAATTTTAAAAGTAATACATGCTTATGCATAAAATTCAATTCCAACGTACGAGGATATTGGGTCAGTACTTGATACTGGATACTTTCCCGCACCCCATGCTGTGCACCCCACGCTCCATTCCCCTGGTCCATCTCCACATCATCTGAATCCCCTTCTTCATTTCCTGAGAGCTGGGTTTTAAGTTTTGTTTTGCTTGAGGAGGCAGGTGCAATCCCAAGAGAACTGACATGGTCCTCCAAAAAGTGAGAGCAGCATGGGTATGTGATTTAGGAAGGGGAGTTCTCACTCAGCTTCGTTGCAGATATACATCCTGGGCAAGTCCCCTATAGCTTGAGCCAGACCAAGAAAATAAAAATGACTTGATTTAACCCTCAAGCTTGTAGTGAATCAGAATGAGCAACAATAATGACAAGTACTTTCTTACTTGAGTTGACGTCCATGCTAACAATAGCAAGTAATACTCATCAGTGCACCAAGCACATCGTTCTAAGTGTCTTGTGTATATTAACTCACTCAATCCTCACAAATAAAAATTAAGTCAATGCATTATTTCCACTTTTCACAGATGAAGAAACTAGGGTATGGAATACCCAATGTTACATAACTTGTAAGGAACAGAACATTCAATCGAACAAAGGCAAAAACTGACACGGGGCATTACATGACCTCCCAAGGTTGCTCAGCTAGTTAGTCGGGGGTGGGGGCACTTTGGATCCATCTCCCTTTTCCTCTCAGTGCCCATGGTGGGGCCATTAAGCTAAAAACAGACATCTTAGAGTATCAGTCCTCCAAAAGAGTCCATCCTGAGGAACAAAATGCCCTTTCCTCAAATGGGAGGTGGAAGAAAGTAGGGAACCGGGGAAGCTCACAATCTTCCAGATTCTAGAAAACAGAGTTAACCTCATTCCTTTTTTTTTGTCCTAGGGGATGTGAATGAGCTGATGGATGTGGTTCATCACCACGTTCCAGAGGCAAAGCTGGTAGAATGCATTGGTCAAGAACTGATCTTCCTCCTTCCGAATAAGAATTTCAAGCAGAGGGCATATGCCAACCTTTTTAGAGAGCTGGAGGAGACACTGGCTGAACTGGGGCTCAGCAGCTTTGGAATTTCTGACACTCCCCTGGAAGAGGTAAAGCAGAGATTACAGCTGGTTTCTGCCAGGTACCAGAAGAGGGAATTCTTTGCAAAAGTCTCACACTAGAGGGAAGTTTTGTAAAGGCAAAAAGCCATAAGTCCTCACCCAAGCATAGCAACTATCTTCATTTTGGGCTTACTTCCTCCTGCCTTTGTCCATTTGCATACATATTTTACATACTTGTGGTCACCATGTGCATACACTTTTGTATTTATAGAAGACTATTTTCTTAGATAAAGAGTCATGATGTATTTTCTTCCAATTATGAAGCAATACCCAGGAAAATTGATCTTGGCTTAGATTTTTCTGAGAGTAGGAATGTCCAAACCCAATTCTTTCTTCTTTTTCCTTCTTGACAGATATTTCTGAAAGTCACAGAGGATTCTGATTCAGGACCTCTGTTTACAGGTATGGTCCTGGAGTTTGTAGCTTGTTCCCTCACCATGACCCTCCCCTAAGCTCTATCTTGAAAATCTAAGGTAAAACTCATGAAACAACAGAACAGACAAACGCTCCTCTATAGTAGTTATCTGACCTCCAAATAACAGGTGTTTGGCATTCTTGGTTCCTTTGAAAGACAAAGAAAGGACAAATGGAGTTAGGTCTGGGTGGGGATACTGGCTGGTAGCTTCTCATCGCAGAGCTTCTCATCCCACTTCCAGGCGGCTTGTTCTTGCCATGTCACCATCCTCATCTCCTCTTATCTCCACCAGGCCTCTCATCTACTCCTGTCTGCCTGAGTGATAGTCTACAGAGTCCTTAGAGATAATAGTGACAGTAAATACAACCCAGATGCCAGCTAGTATTCCCTGACTCCTTAGAGATCAAGATAACATTATTGTGAACCCTCATTTAGTAATCTATGGAAATTTGAAACCGCAGGGGCCGTAATTCCTGTGGACTCTGAGAGTCTCTCTTCTATATATGTGAGCCCCTTTCGTGATTTCTACTGAAATCCCTAAGCCACACAAAGCATTCACGAGTGCAGTAGACTCTACTGTGGAGGGTGGGGATGGAGAGATAAACATGTAGGAGAATTTACCTGCCACAGCACAGGCCACTTCTGATAGAGCATTAGGCATCCACACACACTGATAAACCCGTCTCCCTATCTCTTCTCTCCTGTTTCATTTTCTTCTTTCCTGCAAAGCTGTTTGGCAATTCTCTTTTGCTGCGTTGGGCTCCTGCCACTGGTTACCTCCTTCTACCCAGTGAGGCATATCACTGGGTAGAAGTTTTTCCTGTGCGAAAAACTCTTTCTTCCCTGATGCCAGCTCCTGAGATAATATGGTTTTCATCTTGCTTTGTAAGTGATCCCAGATGCTTATTTATCAGCTATGCCTCGAACTTCTAATGGTCAAATATTCCAGCCCAAATGTGCTCCATGACTGAGGTAGGTCATGTGGTGGCCAGAGGAGGTGGCCGCCCTGGCAGAGTGGGGGACGAAGGGCAGGCCTCTAGAGCAGGTGGGAGAACCTCACCACAGGACCCCAGATTTTCTTTCAAGCTTTGCAGACACAGAAATGGAATTCTCTCAACTCAGCCAAAGTCAAAGACTTACATGAACCAAGACCAGAATGAAAGCACACTGATTTATATTAGAAGCTACACTGGATTCCAGAGTTGGGGCCTTTTATCTGCAAAGAATCCTCTTTGTTAGTTGTTAGGCCCTCTTGAGAGAATAAGTTACACAGCACAAAGCTGCACAGCTGGCATAAAATGGAATGTTCCAAAGAGATAGTCAAGGGTGGAGGTTAAGAGTATAGCCTCTGGAATGGGGCTGACTAAACATCAAACCTGAGCTCTGTCATTTGCTAACAAAGTGGCTTTGGGTAAATACTTAGCCTCCTTGTACTTTAGTTTCTTCATCTGCAAAATGAGGATAATAATAGAATCAACATTTTACAGTTATTGAGAGAATTAAATGAGTTAGTACATGCCAAATCTTAAAACGCTGTGTGATTACTGATTAACATTTAGCAACACTCTAATCTCAATATTTACGAACCATCATCTTACCTCAAATGTGTGTAGCCCTCTATAATTTAGAAAGCACTTAACATTCACTGTTTTATTTGATTGCCACTATAATCTCATGAGGCAGGTAAGGCAGGGATTTGCCCTACCTGGGGAAATTGAGCTCACACAGGTTGGATGACTTGCTTTAAGTCACACAGCCTTCTAAGTCTTGTTCCCTGGTTTTAGCTTTCAAATCTAGGCCCCTCAATGCCAAACTCTCACTGCCTCCCATTTTCAGATGGCTAAATGCATTTGTTGTTTGTTTAGTTTTGTTCCCCGCTCCCCCGCCTTTAATTCCCCCACATTTGTTTTGAGTTGGCTCAGTTTTAGAGAATGAAATTTTCTGATCTAGTCTGCCAAGTGTAGAGGAACCTATAGCTGTCCATTGCTTGGTACCAAGAGGGTCAATGTCACTTCTGAAGGAGGTGGCTCACAGCCAGGGACCGCTAGAGGGCAGCAGAGCCAGGGACAAACTGGGATTCTTCTGAGCTTAGCTCTGGCTGGGAAAGCTGTCTTGAGGCTGCATGAGGCATCAGGGATTGACATGAAGAGGCAGCAGGGGCCCAGAGGAGGGCCAGCCACAGCAGACATCAAATCTGAACCCAAATCAGGAGAAAAGAGACCAGAGAACTAGGACCTGGCACCCTGCAGTCAGTGAGCCTGGAGAAGTTCTCCGCTCCGCCCTGCGCCCCACTCCCCCTGCCCCTCACCTCCTTTCACCCCCCGCCGCCCCAACTGAGTAGCCTGAGAATGCTAGCTGAAAGGATGACTGAGATGATGGAACTCCCTTTGCAGCTGCCTTGTTCTGGGGTACTTTAGGAGGTTAAGAAAGCAGCTGGGGGCCAACCAGATGTGCCCCAGGCTCTCCCTTTATGTCCGACGACATGTTCTGAAAATGAACATTAAACAGTGATGATAAACTATAGCTTCAACATAACTGACAGGTTGTAATGGTTTATAAAACACATTTACATGTGTGGTTCATTTGATCTTTATGATAACTCTGTAAAATATTCTCATTTTCAGTTAACAAATGAGAAAACTCAGATTCAGATAGGTTGAACCAGCCAAATTTACCCAGTAAGAGTCTATTCAAACCTAGGTCTCCTAACTTCTAGCTCATTAGTCTTTCCACCACTTCAAATAATACAAAGAAGGCTAAAATTACCCTTCTCACTTCATCCCCCATGCCTTATCCAGCTCTGACCTGCAGTATTAACCTCTGTCAAGAGTTGGTGAGCAATCTTTCAGAGCTTAGCAGTTACACACGTGTGCATATATATAAAATATTACGTTTCTTTGTATATGATATAGTGCTCTCTAACATAAATATAATCTTATTACACATATTGTTCTGCAACTTTATTTTTTTTAACTTAGTTATAGGTTTTAGACCTATCGATGTATTTAGATCTGTCCTGTTCTCTTTAACTACCATAGAGAATTTTTAAATTATATCAGGCAATTCTATCTATAGATGATTTACACTAAAAAATAGAAATTTAAAAGTTTATTTACCTACCTGGCCTGATATTTTGCTGCTGACTTAAAAGGAGGGAAAACCAGTGCAGTAAGAAAAAAGCAGAGTATGAGATTCAGACCTTATGAGTGTTTTTCTAAACTATTAATTCACTCTCAGGCAGCACTCAGCAGAAAAGAGAAACCATCAGCCTACGAAACCCCTACCTGGGTTCTAGTAAGGGCTACTCTGCAGATCCTGCCCAGGGCCAGCCTTCCCCAGAGCCAAAGCAGCAGGGCGGCCGCCTGAACACGGGAGCCCAGCTCATCTTCCAGCACGTGCAGGCACTGCTGGTCAAGCGATTCCACCACGCTCTCCGCAGCCACAAGGACTTCCTGGCCCAGGTATTCCCGACGGTCTTTGCCCGTCCTTGGTGGCTCCTGGCCAGGGCTGGCCGGCCCTCTCCTGGCCTCTCTATCCCCTCCCAGGCTTTTCTGTAAACATGGAAACACAGCCGGGAGCACTCTCTTTAAGTTCTGTCGGCTTTGTTTCCTCCTTGCCAACCTTTATTTTGATTCTTGGTTAACACTAAGATTCTCTGTAAGTACTCCACCTCACTTAGCAGAGAAAATAGAATAATAACGAACACGTTAATATTGTTGCTATTTTTACAATGAAGGGTAAAGTCATGTTTTTATTCATTTTTGCAATGACCCTAAATATCAAGGTCCTCATCCTATTTTTTTCTTTTTATGTTTTTTTATTCAGAAAAAGAAACTCTGATTCACCTCTAGCCAAACAGTGGTCTGCTTCAGTGCCCAGTGTTGGCCTATAGTCAATTCTGCTTTCTCCTACACATCTTGCCTTTGCACGTGCTGTCCATAATGTTCCCCAGAAACCTAACTTTCCACCAGGGCCTGGTTATGAGAATAAACGTGTGTGAATGTGTGTATGTGCATGGGTGAGTCTTTCACACACCACAGACACACAGCCCATTCTCTATGTTTATCTCCCCACAGATCGTGCTCCCAGCGACTTTTGTGTTTCTGGCTCTGATGCTTTCCATCGTCGTCCCGCCGTTTGGTGAATATCCTGCTTTGACCCTTCACCCCTGGATGTATGGGCAGCAGTACACCTTCTTCAGGTGTGTAGACTCATCCTCAGAGGTCATCATTCGCCTCTGTGGATCGTGAGGCTCTAAGTCACATGCTATTTGGTGGAGCCCTGACCTTCCCACTCCCTGGACAGTCACCAAGGTGGTAGGAGTTCTCGGGCTGACCTCAGAAAGGAAATTAAGGTAACTCCCATTTGGGAAAGATGACCCCAAGTGGACAACCAGGACTACCAAGAGAAAGAAAGACAAAGTAAAGATTGGGTGAGTGGTCGAAGCTCTGTCTTTGTGAGGTGCAGACATGACATGCCATCGGATCCCTGGGCGTTCTTACCCAGGAGACCAATGACCAGCCCCACACAGCATTTTGTGCCTTGTGTACATACCTAGCACTCAGCAGCCATTCTGTAAATGTTGGTTGAGTTGCATGTTGGCTGCTTTGCCCCTCTTTCTCAGTCATGTGTCCACTGAGTAAGCCCCTCTCACGTTGTCTAGCATGGACCAGCCAGGCAGTGAGCGGCTCACAGCACTTGCAGATGTCCTCCTGAACAAGCCAGGCTTTGGCAACCGCTGCCTAAAGGAAGAGTGGCTTCCGTAAGTCCTTGCACACCCCTGCCCTAACAGCAACAGCTGCCCTGGGAAACCCAGATGATGGGGTACCAGGATGGCGGGATTGGGATAGGCCCCATCTCAATCCATCTCCCTGGTCAGTGTTCACCCAGCCTCTCCTTCAACACCTGTATATGAGGGTGTTCACTACTTCTCATGAAGCCCCTGCATCACCAGACAGCTCTATGTTTCTATAATTCCCGGTATCAAAAGTTCCATACTGTATTGACATATGCTTCCCACAACTTAATTGAAAGGAATCTGAACGGGGGAAGGAGAGTGCTGGGGATGTGCTGTTGTGCACTCGGACCTAGAATGGCATTAATTACAAATATGGCCAACTTTCAATTATTGCTGTAAGTACAGAGAAAGGAGTTATAGAGGACAGTTGAAATCTACCAAGAATCCTAAAAGTTCAGTATAATTTTATCTGATTCTCTTATTCAGTCTTTTTCTGGGCTGTTGATAAGAGCAAAAATAGACTAATTTCAAATTCCTCTTTTGTTTGTTCTGTCTCTCAACAGCTAGAGCAGCCAGAGGAAAAAAGAGATAAAACTGACCACACACTAGATAATTACTGCCCAGCCCCAGACCTAGTCAATCAACACATTCCTAGTCTTGATTTTTCTTGAGCAGAAACTAACCTTCAGGCATGTCAGAAGAAAATGCATGTGTCTGAGAACAGGAAGGAAAGGCTATAAAGGGGAGGGTTGGGCACTGTTTCTCATTTCTAGGGATTTTTTAGCAACTTTGGAGCTGACTGTGAAACATTTTCTTGTCTTCCATGAGGGAGTACCCCTGTGGCAATTCCACCCCCTGGAAGACACCCTCTGTTTCCCCAAACGTCACCCACGTGTTCCAGAAGCAGAAGTGGACGCCAGAGCACCCCTCACCTTCCTGCAGGTGCAGCACCAGAGAGAAGCTCACTATGCTCCCCGAGTGCCCGGAGGGCGCAGGGGGGCTCCCACCCCCGCAGGTACCACCACCCTTCATGGGAATCCCGGGGCCTCGAATCTGCCTGCGACAGCGGGGTTTGGGGAACATGTGTCGTGACTCCTGAGTTTCTAGCCAACTAACACTTTCAACTGACAGCTGAGTGAAGGACTAAATGAGGCTCCCAGGCCTCTCAGCAGGGCTTTCCACTGGGCCCTGTCCAGCCACTTGGAGAAAGTCATCTACCCATAGCTTCTGTTGCCACCAAACACTCTCTAGTCAATCTAGTAAGAAAATATGTTTAAACATTGAAAAAATTATACATCATGCATGCTCATTATAAAAAAATTAGAAAATACAGATAAGTCAGAAGAAAAAAATTATCCTATTGCTTGGAGAATATCACCAATAACATTTGGTTTTTATCCATTCAAACTGGATTTTATTTAAAATGTTGCCTTGAAACTTGCTATTTTCACTGAATAGCATATTATGAACATATGTCCATGTCAGTAAATATGTATCTATGTCGTCGTTTTTAATGCCTGCATACTATCCCACTGTTTGGATTTGCTTTATTTTATTTCACTAATCTCTTATTCTTGGACCTGTGGGTTTTCAATTTTTCTCTATTATAAGCAATGTTGTAGTGTCCATTCAAATGCATATGTATTTGCACACTTATTAAGAATTTTAATTAAGCTTGCCATGTACTGTGAACTAACATGCGCGCGCGCACACACACACACACACACACAGCCAGCAACCTATGTTTTGGAGGGACATCAACTATCATGGCTTTGAGCAGCACCCACTCTAATGTATCTCAGTGAGCCTCTCCCATGGCTCTCAGAGATAGAAGGGGCCAGAGGAGTCTCACTTTGTCTTAGGTTAATAACTGTCCTCCCAGCTGACTTGCACAGAGTGGGTCTTTACGCGGCCATCTCTAATGATTTGCCAGTAAATGAATGATTCCAAGAGAGGCAGTGTGACATAGTGGCAAGAGCACAGGCATTGGCATCAGAGAGTCATGGGTTAGTTACTTGGCCTCTCTGAACCTTAATTTCCTCACTTATAATATAACTTGGGGATAATGATAATTTATTTCATAGCGTTATTGTGAGAATTCAATGAAATAATGTGGGTAAAGAAACTGTATTAGTTAGAATTAGATTTGACTCAATGATGATAACCCAAAACAAACAGTGGAGAAAATAAGACATACTTCGTTTCCCTCTCATGTAAAAGTCTATGGAGGTGGTCCGTGATGCTCTGTTTGCTGCTCTTCCGTGGTTAACAGGCCTCAACCTCAATGGCCAAGATGACAGAATCTACTTTCCAGGAAACAGAGTGGAAGAAGGGATAAAGAAAAAGAGAGGGCAAAGTGTGTAGATATGCTGTCTTTTAAGGAAGATTTCCAGAAGCTACTACACAGCACTTTCGTTTATACATCATTGGCCAGAACTGAAAGTCAAGGGAGATCAGGGACTGTAGTCTTTATTCTAGGTGGCCTTGTACCCAATAAAAAGTTTATTACTACGGCATATAGTAGAAGAGCAGAGCAAGTAAGGGGACCACTAAATTTTTCCATAGCATCGATCACAGTTGCTGGCTTGCAAATGATTCTGTTTATGAGCATTCTGTCTTCCTTTTTTTATATGCCAAAAACATATACCTTTATATTTCTCAAGCAATGTATTTTTCCTTGAATCATAACTCAGCCACTGTAATATCACAGGGATTCCAAAAAGAGAAACTCAGGGAGTTTGTCCCAACTCTCTATACCCTAAGAAGAAACTTTACTTCTGTTGAGTTTGCCAAGGCTGCTTCTACTCTAATACATCCAGCATCAGGCCACAGAGGCTGTGACACTGCACGTTGAGTTCTTGGCTAGGGCAGGAAGGAAAAGCCAAGAGGAGCTACGTGGAGATTCATTTTCTCGGTGAATTCTAACTTTAAGGCTGCCTATCTAGCTTATAGAAACTTATTTTTCAGTGGTTAGTCCTTGGTCCCTGGAGAAAAAAAAATTAACAGGCCACTATAGCCAAAGTCCTGAAAAAAGGCAAACCAGTTCCCATGATTTTATTTCACTCCCATATTTCCTTACTATCATTTGTTCCTCTCTTGGGAGCAAAATTGAACATCACGCATCTGCACAGGAGCTGCTTCCTCTCTCTTTTCAGCCTCTGTCTCTATCTCTGTCTCTCTGTCTCTCTGTCTCTCTGTCTCTGTCTCTCTCTCTCTCTCTCTCTCTCTCTCTCTCTCCCTCTCTCTTATATATATATATATATATATATATATATATATATATACTCTCTCTCTCTCTCTCCTGCGCTTTTGTTCATATTTATACCCATTCCCTCGAACATGCTCTCCCATTCAGCCTAGAATTAAGCCAGAGGATATGGGCTTGGTTCAGATGTAGTAAATTGTCCTCATCTGGAAAACAGGGTGGAGGATGCAGTCTTCTCTAGGGTCCTTCTTGTCATAGCATTCTTTGAGTAGTGTTAGGTCCTGAGGTGGAAGTGTTCTGTCCCTGATTTCTAGAATACATAGAGTTAAAATTGTAGGAATATTTTATTTAACACAATTTTTAGAAAACAATTTATCATATACTTCCCAGGCACCAGAAATTGTTCCAGCCTAGATTCCACTAGGGGAGCTTGGCGGTTCCTCTGGGTGCTATTTTCAGCTTAAAAAACAGGGCCGATGGAGTGAAAAGGGTGAAGGCTATGGAGTCAGACAGGTGTAGGTTCAAATCCTAGGTCAACCACCTACAGATTCTGCAACATGGTGCAAGTTAGCTAACCTTCCTGAACCTCACTTTCTCTGTCTGTAAATTAAAGTAATAATTTCTCTTTCATAAGGGTATGAGAATCAAGGGATATATTATAATGTATGTAGAGCATTTAACAGTGCCTGGCACATGACAAGCATTCAGTAAATTCTAGTTCTCTGCTAGCATGAGAGAGAAGAACAAGGTAGAGAAAGTGAATTGAAGAAGTAAAAATGGGAAAGGGGAAAGTGGAGATGGAAAGTGTATAAAAATAATAAGAATGGTGTGTGATGATGGCGGCTTTAACACTACCAAAAATTACCTCAGCTACCTTTATACCCAAGGTTTCTGACTGACCCTAAACCAAACACTATGTATTCCCAAATTTAAAGTAGTATTGCCACCTGGTGGCCAAGTTCATGCTCTTTTGAATTCTCCAAAGTCACCCATTAACTAGCTTCCAATCCTGGATATATTTTGAAGTGATTTGTAATTGTAAGTCACTGTTTGAACTCTTTCATTTATGTCGCAAATTTATTGTTTCAGCCATATGCCAAATACTATTCTGGATGCTGGGGACACAACAGCTAATAAGTCAGAGGAAGTTCTGACTCTCACGGAATTTATATCAAATGGATATAATAGACAGAAACAAATAAACAGAACAATTAGAAAGAAAATTTCAGAGGAAGATGTGAAAATAATAAACAGTATGTTATGATAGTGACTAGAAATAGAAAATACCTCTCTGAGGAATAAAATTTGGGCTGAGATTTGAATGGTAACAAGCTAGCCATATGAGGTTGTCCAGGCAGAGCATTCCAGACAGAGGGAAGCACAAGTGCAAAGCCACCTCAGGAATGAGAGATGCGCATTTGAAAAACAAGGAGAATAAGTGGGGTCAGTGAGGAGGAGGAAGAGAGTGGCAGCAGGCGAGGTCAGAGAGCAAGGCAGGGCCAGGTCACGGGGGCTGCATCAACCTTGGTGATGAATTAGGATCCGGTCCTACGGTTTATTGGAGTATGGTAAGCAAGGTGACTAAGGTCTCTGATTTACATTTTTAAAGCTCAATCTGGCTGCTGGGTAGAGAATGGATTATGGAGGGCCAAGAGTAGAATCGGGGAGACCAGTTTGGAAGTCGCTATCGAGGTCCAGGTGCAGTGTAGATAGAGGCTTGGGCTAGCGTGGTGGTAGTGGAAATGGAGAGATGCAGATGTATTAGAGATTTAATTTGGAACTAGAGCTATTCTATCTTGTCAACAAATTGAAGAAAGATCAACGATGATCCCATATCATTGATGTGGGAACCAGGGAGATGCCAGTGCTTTTATTCAGTAGCTTCATTTCCAAGCAGCTGAATCCATAAATAACTTTTGGTGGAGAACAAGCAGTTTCACAAACTGTAAAGCCTCAAATGCCAAAGTAATTGACACTATTGTCTCATTTCCTCAGAGAGTACAGCGAAGCACTGAAATTCTACAAGACCTTACAGACAGGAATATCTCTGACTTCTTGGTAAAAACATATCCCGCTCTTATACGCAGCAGGTGAGAAGAGATCCTTTATGCTTTTCATCCTGACTCCCTATAGAAAATACTGACCAGGGTCAGAGAAAATTTATTCTCATGATTTCTCAACAATCGGGGCAGTGGAATTTTTTTCTTTTTCCTAATTCGTAGGCCTCACCCAACAGGAAAAGCCATTGAGGCATATACAAGTAAAAGGCAACTTAGGATTAATTTTGTTATTGTTTTTTGTTTTGTTTGGCCAAGTAGTCTTAAAGTTTAACCCATGAACTATTACAAGTAAAATAAGAAAGTATAAAGTTTATCCAATAATGCAACCTCATATTTTAACTAGTTAAGAGAGAAAAAGTTGGGAGGAAGGTGGGGTGGTAAGGGGGAAAAGTTAGAGGAAAACAAACAAACAAAAAAAGGAAAAGTTAGAAGCAAAAAGGAAGAAGGAAAAAATTAGATCAAGCTAGGATAGAGGTAATGGGTTACTGCCTGAGTGAGCCCACAGATTGGCCAGGTTAACTGTACCAGTCATACTCCAACTGTAAATTATCATCTGTATCACTACCCTTTAATATGCCAGTAAACTCCTGTATAAGTGTCTACTTCTCTCAGCTCTGCAGCTGTTCTAAACAAGCCTCAGCTGGGGTTGGACTGGTTTCAGCAGCCCCTATCAGAGCAAGCAGCTTGAAAAGAGCATGTTACAGAGAAAACATCATAGGGACCCCTGATCCAGGCTTCATGTGCTCTGGGGCTTTAAAATAAAACGAACTGTCTAATTTTAGTAGCACTTTTCAGTTGCTTCCCCTACCAGAGCCATGCACAAGGAATAAATGGGCTCAATTAGCTAGAACACACTGCAGATGGTGAAAGCAGCTGCCGAGAAGGCAGTGCCAGCCCAGCACAAAAATAAAAGCAGAGTGCATAGAATTTATTCAATAATGCAGTAAACAACAACCATCCCAAACTTCATTCTCAGCAGCAAATCTGCAATATGGAATTTTGGCTTTTGTGCTTGATGACAATGATAGCTTGTGGGCCTGAACTATGAGGTCTGGAGTTCTTAGTTACAGCTTCTCATCTTATATCTTGTAATTTTATCCCTGATTGGCTGGAAGTCAGTCTCTGAATTTGGGATTGGGAGTAAGTCAGAACTTCACCCAAGTGTGCAGGTGATTATTAGAACCTCATTTGTACAGGCGGAAGAGGAGAAGGCTGCACCCTACACTCCACACTGGTATCGTAGTTGCCATGTTGTCTAGTTTCAGATGGTCTGACGAATGACCTGACAACAGGAAGCCCAGCATGTGCGCTGTGACTTGGAGAGCCAGCAGTGGAAAACATCATTCCTTTTTCTGCATGTGTTCAGGCTTGGCTCCTGGGCTGGGAGGTTTCCATATTGCTTGGAAACACAAAAATGCCCCCAGAAGACTGAGACACCTCAATGAATGTCTGCAAAAGAAAGTTAATTCTACTTCCATCCTTGTGGTATTTATTGTATGATTTGTTTTCCCTTTCAGCTTAAAGAGCAAATTCTGGGTCAATGAACAGAGGTAAGAAGCTATTTTTATAAAACATCAAATTGATCTATTTTAAATACTCGTGCATAAAAAAAAGCCACACTTCAAAGCGTTGTAAATGGAATGTTTCTGTATGTGCTCAGGAAGTCACAAGACACATTCTGAAGGATATATGGCTAGGAAAACACTGGACCAAGAAGATGCTCAGTAGTAGGTCTCCTTGGAGTACAGAGAGTACAGTGTTATTCCCTGAAGACTTATTCCAGATCATTCTCACTCAAGGGAGGTTCTAAAAGCTCAGAGTGGAAAATAGTTTACAATGCTAATGAGAGGACATGTGACTCATTCCTTTTAAGTCTTAGGGGGTCTGGCCCAGCCCCAGACTTAGCCAGTTCCTGGAAACTCAAGTGATTCCAGAGTTTTGGAGAATCGTCCAGGCTCCCTCAGTAATGGGGCCTCTAGAATGAATGCAGAACTAACGTTGTCTTGATTCTAAACCATAAAAGTGAAATCCAGCTTTTAGAATTGCTCCCTAGGGAGAAGTATGGGGTCTTAGCTGGAGCAGAAAGTTGAGGGACAGGGGATAATTTGAGTCCCTAAGAAATAAAGTTCAGCAAATTAATTTTGTTTTATAGAGGAGTTTGGCTTTCATCCTGCCATTGAAGGATTTTAAGCCAGAGTGTGACACGCCCAGATCTGTGTTTGAGCACAGTCTCTTGAGACTTCCACAGCAGTGTGGAAGATGGGTTAGAGTGGGAGAGGCCCAAGGCTGGGATCTCGGTCAAGGAGCTAGAGCTTGAGTCAAAGCAGGAGATGGTGAGGGGCCACCTGAGGGAGGGTGGAGTTGAGAGGCACTGAGAGATAGGCACGGCAGGATTGGTCCTGTTTAGATTAAGGTGAGTCCAGTGCTACCAGAAGTACCTGTAAAGTACAGAAGTGGCACAGGAAAGGGATCATTGTTAGGATGGAGGAGAGTCAGGGAAGTCTTCAAAGAGGTGACATATGATAGATCAGTCAGAGTTGGCCTGATACTCAAGAAAGGGAAAGGCAATCCCAGGAAGCTAGCAGCCCTGTAAAGGTAACCCAGACCATTGGAGGTTCTGGAAGTGGTTGGACACAGCCAGAATATGCCACTCAAGGAAAGGCATGAGGAGGGGTTGGAGAGATAAGCAGAGATCAAGCTCAGAAGGGATCAGGATTTCATCCAGAGACAATGAGGAAACATTAAAAGTTGGTTTATAAAGTAGAGCAATGTCACTCACTAGTCTAGACAATTTCCCAAAAGTGCACATTTTCCTACAGAAACTAGAGAGCTACTGGCAAGCACAGAGCACCACAGACATGGTTCATGTCACTGACCTGGGGACCTCTTATTCCCTTGTCAGGTACGGAGGAATTTCCATCGGAGGAAAGCTGCCAGTTCTCCCCATCACTGGGGAAGCACTTGTTGGATTTTTAAGCGACCTTGGCCAGATAATGAATGTTAGCGGGGTATGTAAACAGACTGGAGATTTGGGTATGACTTTCGACATGCCATGAAACAAAAATTATCATGAGTGCTAACAGGTTAAAAAAAAAAAAGAAAAGAAAACTCTCTTGCTTGTTTATTATGGTTTTCTAGGGCCCTATTACAAGAGAGGCGTCTAAAGAAATGTCTGCTTTCCTCCAACATCTAGAAACGGAAGACAACGTTAAGGTACTGGCCCTGCAAAATCTGCCCTAGAGCTAAAAACTCACGTGAGCTGGTTACTTTATTTTTATTTTCCCAGCTTAATTAAATTCCACCCCTTCTCCTGTTGAAATCCAGCATGGAATGTCTTCCAGCTGCCAAACCGTCCCTCCTCTTCACATTCTTTTTCCTGCAGTTCATTTTTGTTTTAAACAGCTGTTGTTAGCGCAGGGCCTCTGGTGTCCTGTCTAACACAGCCTAACAAAGCCTATCTCCACCCTCTAGGTGTGGTTTAACAACAAGGGCTGGCATGCCATGGTCAGCTTTCTCAACGTGGCCCACAACGCCATCTTACGGGCCAGCCTACCCCAGGACAGGAACCCCGAGGAGTATGGCATCACCGTCATAAGCCAGCCCCTGAACCTGACCAAGGAGCAGCTCTCAGAGATTACAGTGTAAGCCACCACGGCCCCCCCACCTCACAGCTTTTTTTGTTACCCTCTCTTCTCTTTGGAGACCGAGAGAGGATTTTCTTTCATTCACATGAGCTGCTGGGCTGGATGGCAACGTTGTTTAATCAGGCAAATGTGAACATAAGACTTTCAACACTTGTATACCAAACTACTTGGCCATTCTTTCTCCTCATATTTCCTAGGAAAGTAAATATATAGTTGGTTCTGTTCTCTTTTGGCTCTTGATAAGAAGTTGCTCCTGGAGCTTACACAAATATTCTCCTTTCCAGTATGCAAAATGACTGCTGGGAACTGGGAAAGTTCAGTAAATCCTTCATCTCCTCAGCAGTAATTATCTTAGATTCCAGTAATTTCCCTCAGATGGTCCGGCTTTGGAGATGTCGACAGATCCTTGCCTTCTGCAAGCTTAGGCTCTTACCATGTGGCTTCAGGCAGTAGAAACATCGGTCTTGTGCAAGTTGTAATACGTTTGTAGCATACTTAGTGGGAATGCCTTCATTAGTGCAAACTTCTGGTACGCGGAAGGGTCCTTGTTTTCCTATCTCAGTATACTGTGAGCGCCCTCAACCCTGGGCCTGGAACATTTCAAGTGCCGTTGGCTACAAGTTGGGCCCTGGCTCCTTGGAGCCTTCCTCTGGAAACACTCTGGGACCCTTGACCGAGGAAGAATAGTCTGTCCTGGGTTTATTCTCACTCAGCCCAAGTTTCTGTACCTCCTGCCAAGTCTTTTGAATCTGAAATATGAAATAAGAGTCTTTTGTGATTATAAAATAGTAGATGTTCATTAAGTAACGTTTAGAAAATACAGTTCTAAGAACTTATTATATCTATAACCCTACACGGTTTAGGATGTTTCATCTAAATATTTTTGTGTGTTTCCCTTCCAGTCATTTGTTCTACTCTTACTACATGTGGGGGTCACACTGTCTGTAGTTTTATCAGGATAGACACTAGCACATATGGTACCTTTGTGGGAATTAGTAAAAGGTGTTTCTTCTTCTAAGTGGGCACTGTCCCACATGAGGGGTCATAGATTGTATGTGAGGTCAGGTTGGATTTCAGCCCACACTTGACCCCTTAGCCAGATGCTTTCTTCTTGATCCAGAAAAGGGGAAATAGAACCAAGTCCTGTATAACTGGCCTGTTCTCTTTGCACTTAAACTTACATGAAAAATATTTCCCATGTTATGATGTGTTTTTTGAAAACATGTTTTAACATGGTAATTTACTTCTTTTAACAACAACAAATAATAAACTTCATAGACCATAAGTGACTGTCTACATAGAAAATTCAAGAGAATCTGTAGACAAATTATTAGAACTGATAAGAGCATTACAGTATATGAGACCAATACAAAAATTGATTTGTATATACCATCAACAAATAATTTCGAAATGTAAAAAAAGAGAAAGTTTATCTGGATTTCATATTAACATGGAACAATATTCGACATTAATATGGAACAGGAAACCCAAAAATATCCACTTAACTTTGACCCAGTTTAAGACAATTGAACAAAACGACAAACATCAGGTTAGGGAAGGGGATTCTGGAGGCTGTTACCTAGTGTTGGGTGAGGCCTCCCCAGAGCCTGACTTTGATCTTTTCCTGCTCTGTTCTTCCTTCTTCACCTCTCTCTCCCTGTGTCTCCTGCCTTGCTGCAGGCTGAAAACTTCGGTGGATGCTGTGGTTGCCATCTGTGTGATTTTCGCCATGTCCTTCGTCCCAGCCAGCTTTGTCCTTTATTTAATCCAGGAGAGAGTGAACAAAGCCAAGCACCTCCAGTTTGTCAGCGGAGTGAGCCCTATCACCTACTGGTTGACCAACTTTCTCTGGGACATTGTAAGTGTCAAGTCACAGTGCCTCCCTCACCTCCATTGTCCCAAGAGGGATGGGCACTGTGTCTGCTCCGACTGAGAGGACACAGCGGGGTGGGGCTCTCACACTGCCAGAGCTGCTGGAAGACGCTGTATCAAGGGCCTCGTATCTCCTGGCATCTTTTTAGAAAGGCACAGACCTAGGAGCCCTGAGCTGGGGAAGGACATGGGGCTCAGCTTAACAAATGCTGAGTAGGGGCTCTGCATGCCCTACCCAAAGGGGCCTTCTGACTCACCAAATAATCACTGCACCGCAGGTATGAGGCTGGCCTTTCTGGGAATAATCTGGAGCTGAAGAGGTAATATCAAGCAATCCTTCATCTCACATCCTCTTCTTAGATCCTGCCCTATCCCCAAAGGGCTAAGGAGGGAACTTCCCCTGTGACAGTCACCAGATACATATAGGACACCCAGTTAAATTTTAATTTCATATAAACACTGAATAATTTTTAGTATAAGTATGTTCCACCTCCAAATATTGCATGGGACATACTAAAAATTAATTGGCTGTTTTTCTGAAATTCAAATTTAACTGGGCATCCTATATTTTTATTTCCTAAATCTGGCAACCCTGCCTACTGACTTTATTTTGCTTTCCCAAAGTAACCATACTTTTCCTATATTGGTTTAGCTACCACATTAGGGAAAATGAAGAAAAATTATTTACCAAATCAACAGCAGATTATTACCCCTCTCACAACCAGGATTGGTAGAGGCAGGGAGGGGTCAGGATGGAGTACTTCATGACAAAGCGTCAAAATTAATTGGCAGCAAAGACCTATTTATAATGTAGCAGGGATCATTATGACACCAACTCCAGTCCATTCTGGGTTTCTTGAGTAACAAGATCCTTTGTTTCAACTTAACATTCTAAGACTAACGTGAGTCCCCGCGCCCTGTGGTGATAAGATACATCATGATGGAGACCAACACAAACAACCTTCTCCACTATGGCTTTTAACAATGACAGTAACTAGTAAGATTCTCAAAGACATGATTTATTTTAGCTTACCTGACCTGTTAAGCAGCCATTGCTTAACAATTCCAAACCAGAAATTATTGGTAGCAACTAAATTCTTCCCTTTCTTTTCTGTCTGTATGAAAAAAAACTTATGAACATATGAGGAGGAGATCAGATTCTACAAGCCTCACTTTGAACAAAAACAT
This sequence comes from Pteropus medius, assembly GCF_902729225.1. NCBI lineage: Eukaryota > Metazoa > Chordata > Mammalia > Chiroptera > Pteropodidae > Pteropus > Pteropus medius. Next base: position 660,399 of record NW_024345916.1, on the reverse strand, counting down.
CACTTATAGGAGCCCATGTTGGCTAATATGTTGTTTTTTCACTCTACTTTTTGTAAAAGATGAAGAATAGAATTTACTCTGGGGGCTGACCCAAGCACATACCTGGCTACAGACAGAGATCTCTGAGCCTAAGGCGAGATATGTGGATAGAAGGACAGAGTGGTGTCTTGAGGGGCAGGTGATACTAGCAAGGTAGACCCTTGGGAGTCCAATGAAGGGATAGAAAGTAGTGGGTAGGATGTTAGCAGGCTTCCTGATGCTCTAGAATTTTAAGGCTGGCCTAGACTTTGAACTCTGGCATCTATATTATTGGAGTTTAGCACCCTAATTAGTCAGTGGCAAATAGATGACACATGCCTAGGGGTTGTTACTGAATTAATGAACATACATTCCCTGTTTATATCATTTAGTCAGCATATAGATCTTAAATTCTTATCTTTTTATACATGTCATCTATTCTATTTTTTAATTTTGAAACAATCGCAAACTTACAGGAATGTTGAAAGGACAGTTCAAAAGTTTTTTTTACAGTCATTTGAGAATAATTTTCTAATTACATGCCCCTTCACCAGCACCTCTGGTGTGTACCTCCTACAAAGAGACACCCCATGCAACCACAAGACACAGCTGTCAACATCAGAAAACCGGCACTGATGCTTTCCCCCCATCTAATCCTCAGACTCCACTCAAGTTCATCAACTGCCAAATAATGTCTTTTATAGAAAGGGATCTAGCTCAGAATTATGCACTGCACTTAGTTGTTCTGTGCCTTCACCTTCGGCCAGAAATGGTTCCTCAATCTTTTCTTGACACTCATGACCTTGACATTTTGAAAAATCACCAATTATTTTGCAGAATGTCCTTCAGTTTGAATTTGCCCCATGTTTCCTCATGATTAGATTCAGGTTATGGAAGCAGCATCACAAAGAGATGCCCTGTTCTCACTGCATTCTATCAGGTAGCTTCTGCTCCCAATTTATCTTATTACTGATATGGGTCACTTTGGTTACTTGATTAAGATGGTATCTGTCAAGTTTCTCCACTGCAAAGTTACTCTTTTCTTCTTTACAATTTATAAGAATTTGAGGAAGAGGTACTTTGAAGCAATGCAAATATCCTTTTGTTACACCTTCCATTTATTTGTTTGTTTGTTTGTTTGTTATATTTATATGGAATCATGTTTCCTGTGTTAGTCAAAAGATTATAATACAATACCATTATTATTTATCCTGATGCTCAAATTATCCCCAGTTTGGCCAGTGAGAGCTTTCAGGGTGGCTTCTGTCTCCTCTTGACTCATTTCCCCGACCTCTTTGAGCACTTCCATGCTCTGTGGCACAGTAAGACGTTCCAAGCTCATCCTCCACCTCCCCCAGCCCTACGTGGAAGCTGTCATTTCCCGCACAGAGCCCTGGTTCCTTCCAAAGGAATGTGGCCCTCAAAACCAAGATCTGGGTACCAGATGTGTTCATTGCCACTGGGGTCTCAGTAGTCCCGGGCTTTCTCAGTGTAGAGAACTAGAAGAAATATATATGTATATACATAGACAAACACTCATTTACACCTATATTTCTCTATCTATCTCTATACCAAACACTATGAGCTCACTAAAACCCCTAAATCCAACCCAATGCTATGGGTTCATTCTGGCTTTCTGGCTTTCCATATTTGTAACTCCCTTCTCCAAGAGTGAGAAAATGGCTCTATTACCCCTGGTTTCTATCATTGACCTACCTGAACAATACACCTGGATGTAATAAGTCCCCCATCTCTCCCACCATCTCCTCCCCAATGTGGACACCCTCCATACTCTGCTTCGGTTCTGATACCCAGGGCCAAATCAATACTCTCATCACCCCACCAGCCCGCCCTCTGCAGATACCCTCCTCACCTTCTCAGGTTCTCCTCCTGCTCAGGACCACTGTCACTCCTCCCCTAACCCCAATGCGGCTGTTTATCTTTCCCTGTCCATCCTGATGGCTTTAGGATTGAATTATGTTGGAAGGGAAGAGAGGAGAAAAAAACAATGATAAGGTATCATCTATTTGAGCTTCAGGAGGCCGAGGACTATATCTTAAGTTTTTCCAAATTCTGAAGACATGCTTAGAAAGTAGAATCAACCAGACTTCATGACCAATGGAAAAAAGAAAATGAGAGATCAGGTGGGATTTTATAATTCATTCTTTTAAAAAGATACAGACTGAAGGTCCCCTGCGCAGGGAGGTGGGGTAGGAGGACTAGGGACAATTTAACATATGCTCGCTAACCAAGAACTATTTAGACAAATAGAATCAGACTATGTATGCTGGAGGAGCCTGGCCGGGCCTTCATTTGACAGAACAAGAAATAGAGGTAAAGAGAGGTAAAGTGCTTTGCATTCCCTTTCTGTCTTCAAGGTGAATTATGCTGTGAGTGCTGCCCTGGTGGTGGGCATCTTCATCGGATTTCAGAAGAAAGCCTACACTTCTCCAAACAATCTTCCTGCCCTTGTTGCACTGCTCATGCTGTACGGGTGAGTTGTTTGAGCCATTAGCTAAGCCACCAAAAGGGAAGCCAGGGGTGGGGGGGAGGCATGTTCTTCTGACAGAAAAACAAGGGTTTCTGGTGGCAAGGTTAGCTTCCAGGCCCTGGCAGGGGCTGTGGCTGCTGCCTAGGTTTCTGTCTGGCTTCTATTTCTTACTCTACCCATAGAGGTGTTTCTAAGGCTCCATCTACTCAGGGACATTGAAGACACCCCACGTGGCCTGAATCTTCTTTCAGTCGAACTATGCCTAACCAAAGTCTGGGAATCTGTCACTCCCCAGTTCCTCGCCCACCTGTGATTCTGATTCATCTGTGGCCAACTGTCCATTGCAGTGTCTCCATCTGAACTAGCCAAGAGTTACGTGCATACAGTAGAAGACTCCATCTGAAAAGCTATTCCTGAGTCAGGGCCAAAGGATGTCACAGAGATTAAATCTAGTATTATTATAGAGCGAAGCAGGCAACTTTATGTTCAGGCCTACCTGTGTAACTGTGGACAAGTAATTCACATCATCTGGGCCTTAGTTTCCTCATCTGTAAAATGGAGATAATGATACCTGGCTCTTCCTATGTGGGCCAGTAGAGTCTTAGTAGAGCAAATGGTTTCCATTTGTCTCTCTTGGAAATAGAGAAAATAGAGAATTCAGGAACCAGTGAACTGTGACAGTGAAACGTGAAGATGAGCTCGTTGAGCTCTCAGCTCAGTTTTGCTGATCCGGATTAAAATAAAAAGCATCGCAGGACAGAGATCGATCTTGTGCGTTGTACGAGGCTTTATAATTTACAATGTACATTCATAGCTCCTATCTTATTTGCTGCTCTCAAAACCCTCATGAGGTGGTCAGGAAAGGCATTATTATCTCCATTCAAAGATGAGGAACAAAGACCAAGGGATGGAATACCTCTTTGGTCCCCCCGGGATTCTCGCCAGTTGAAACATGGCACCTCATATGTGAGGGGAATGTATTATAACTAGGGGTACAGCAGATGGAATGGAAATTGGCACTGTATCACACTGAATTGTGTCATTTCACACAGATGGGCAATCATTCCCATGATGTACCCAGCATCCTTCCTGTTTGATGTCCCCAGCACTGCCTATGTGGCCTTGTCTTGTGCTAATCTGTTCATCGGCATCAACAGCAGTGCCATCACCTTCATTTTAGAATTATTTGAGAATAACCGGGTGAGCATGACTTTCTTGCCTTTCTTATTTGATTACTAAGATACCAGAGAGTATGTGACAGTCAAGCAGAGCCAAGTGATGGGCAAGCATTGTGTCTGAACAAGCTTAGTGCACAAGTAAATGTTGCTTCTTCCCTCCCTCCCTTCCTTCCTTTCTTTTTCTTTAAGCTCCTTGTTCATGTGTGTGCTCTGAATGTCATGGTTTTCTGAGCTTATTCTGTAAGCTATAAATGACATTCCATCGTCCTAAGCTTTTAGATTTTCTTACTCCTTCAAGAAGGTTTCCTTGGGGACTTTGAGTGTTAGGTTTTCTACACACACACGTAGGTAATGCATTCATGTGATTTCAAAATTTAAAATGAACAAAAACATACACAATAAAAATCTCCTTTCCGCCCCTGTTTCTCAGGTGTCTAGTTCCTTTCTCCAGAGGCAACCTCTCATTTGAGTTTCTTATGTAGTCTGGAGACATATAAGCAAATATAGATACATTCTTTGTTCCTATTTTTTATGCAAGTAGTAACAGAGTAACATATACTCTTCTATGTGGCAATTAATCCTGAGGACGGGATTAGGAATTTGTGGTGCTGAATGACTCACTTTTACGAGCAGCAGTGTTCAGTTGTCCCAGCCACACCTCCCAGGCTACTCTTTTCCCAGGAAGAGCTGGCCAGACCGAATCCTAAATACAATGGCAGTGGCTACAGGGCCATCTTCACTACACACTCCTACTTCCAGCCTGCTGTGTCTGAGCCCCAGCCGTGGCTGTCCTAAGGACTGACGGTCTCACCCACACGCCTGTGTCCTCAGTGACCTCTCTAGCCTTTCTCTCCCTCATTAGGTCTTCACAGTTCAGAGGGTGGGCGCCAGCCAGTGCATCTGCACTGCTGTCCTGCGGCCCCTGTCCCCAGTCCTGCTTCTGGACCTGCTGGGAATACCCAAGGCAAATCTGCACTAACCACTCCATCCCATGGCCTCCTAAAAATGACTCTCCCCCGGCCTCATCAGGCTTTCTCTGGCCACTAAGAAAGAAACAAAACCCAATCTGTCGCATGACTGATAAAAATGTACCATTGTCACAGTTGGACCCCAGAAGGGAGATGGATGAGAACACAGACTCCCACCCCCACCCTCCCAATGGTCAGAGCATCCTAGTGGACTAAAAATGCTGCCTTTTAGAGCTGTTTTCGTCAGAGACTCACAGGTTCACAGGCTCACAGCCTCCTAAGTCTTAAGAGAATGTATTACTTCAGAATAATTAAAAGTGGGCTTAAAGCAACTCAAAACGTTCTCTCTCCTGCAGGCTACACTCATTTAGCCAACATTTACTGAGTGCACCCTCATCTCCTGCATAAAAGCTAGTTGCTTTAGCATATATGATCAGATAGTTGCTGCAGAAATATTCAGTACCCCACAGAAGGTTCCCCAGGTCCCAGTAGCTGCTGTCCCTACTCAGTTAAGAGGTGTTGACTAGGTGAACACCATGCGATGGATGTGCTGATATCAATAAGTATGACCCATTCATCCTGCCTTCTCAGATCTCCCATTCCAGTCAAGAAATGACCTGAGCATCCGATTAGAAACTAATACAAACCAGTGGTCCCCAACCTTTTTGGCACCAGGGATCGATGCTCCTATGAGAATCTAATGCCTGATGACCCGAGGTGGAGCTGAGGCAGTGATGCTAGCACTGGGGAGCGGCTGCAAATACAGATGAAGTTTTGCTCGCTTGTCCGCCACTCACTTCCTGCTGTGTGGCCCAGTTCCTAACAGGCCACAGACCAGAACCGGTCCACAGCCCAGGGCTTGGGGACCCCTGATATAAACCACAGTACATGACATTTCGTATGCCATAACAGCAAAGAAGTGAGACACATGAAACACTACAGAACAGAGTGGGTACAAAGACCTAGGCTACAGGAGCCAGAAGGAAATTCAATTTGAGCCTGGCCTGGAATAAGTAGAATTTTATTAACTCATTTAATAAATAATGATGTGCCTACCATGAACTAATCATTGTACAAGGTATGTAGGAAGGACACCAGAATGATTAGGATCTAGTCCGTGTCCATCAGGGACCACTGATCCATGGAGAAAGTAAGCAGGTAAAAAAATAATAAACCTTGGCAATATGGGAAGTGTTATAAGAGAGGAGTATTTTACCATGGTAATCTGGAAAGGCTTATGAGAGAAGGGGTTACTGGAGCCAGTTTTCTAAAGAATGGCAGGAATCTGTCAGGGCAGAAAGCGAGAGGACCTTCATCCCTGCTCTGGTCAACAGAAGCTGCAAGTGCAAAGGCCCAGAAGCAAAAGATCAGAGTGGCTTCTGGAGGAGGGATGGGGGAGACCATGGGACATCATTAGAGAGATATGAGGTCATGTAAGCAAAGGTGTTGGGGCTGGACAGGGAGGAGGCTTTGCAGTGGGGATGGGCCAGATAAGTGGGCAGCAGTGGCCTTTTCTGCCTCACCCCCTCGGTGTCCCGTCTGCCTTCTTTGGGGAGGCTCTGCCTGACACTCTGAGGCTAAGACAGCAAGCAGAGTCTGATCACCTGAAAACAAGTCCCCCCAACTCAACACAGACACCAGAGTCTTTATCCTCTTTTCTCTTGGTGACAGCCACACGCAGCTGTAGGTGTCTTGTGGGAGCTGAGAAGCAGAGCCAATAGATGCTCAGGACCCCTCTTCCCTTTGGTATAAGGTGGGTTAAGGTAGAGCAGATGAAAGATCCTCAGTCTCCATTGATGGCTCCCACCTGTACCAAAGAAAAGAGAGCTCGGGCCATGTTCCCACATCTGCTGCTGCATCTTCTCGTAATAAATACCTTGGAGGGCCCCTGTGTAATTTCAAAGTGAGTCTGCCTGTGCGAGTTCCCCAAGGGGCCACTTGGCTAGAGGCACCTCCTGTGAGTATTTCAAAACTTCCCTATCTGCTTGACAAATCTCTCCTGTGGCCAGTCTGGCTGCTAAGCCCCCTCTGTCGGAAGGCCTTTCCCTAGTCCTGCCCAGTGAGGGCATCCAGGCCCCACTTTGCTTAGGAGGTGGCAGGTGGATTTGAGCCCCATGCTTGACTGTCCTGCTTTTCTGTGTTTCAGACGCTGCTCGGGTTCAATGCCATGCTGAGAAAGCTGCTCATTATCTTTCCCCACTTCTGCCTGGGCCGGGGCCTCATTGACCTGGCGCTGAGCCAGGCTGTGACAGATGTCTATGCTCGGTTTGGTGGGTGGCAGTCAAGTGTGGCCCTGGATCTTCCAAGACCGGGAGGGCTGCCGCTCGAGATCTTAGGCCAGACCTGCAGCCCGGGCTGGGGCGGGAGCGGGGAGCTCCTAGTTGGTCTGGGTTGTCCTGCCATCTAGAAGGGGGCTCGGGTTGCCTGTTTCCTTGGCTGAGGAGCCACAGGAGGAGTCGAGGGCAAGCCTTACTCTTCCCTACTCTGGCTTGCAGAGCCAAAACGTGACTTGGATTTGACTCTTGCTTAATCCCTTGTCTAGCTGGGCTGTGTTGTAACTAGGCCTTTAAGGGCAGCTGAGGCAGCCAAGTGGACTTAATTCCTGTCTCTCTCCGATGGCCTCCATCCCCAGGTGAGGAACACTCTTCAAATCCGTTCCAGTGGGACCTGATTGGGAAGAACCTGGTTGCCATGGCAGCAGAAGGGGTGATATACTTCCTCCTGACCCTCCTCGCCCAGCACCACTTCTTCCTTACCCAATGGTATGCCATGCTGCTGTCCTGAGGGTGCCAAGGTCCAGGGACTTGGCTTCATATCCACGTGGTCATCTTTTTCCTCATTAGCCCCACACCATGATAGTTTTTACATTCTCAAGCCTGTCTTGCTCTGAATAACACAAGAAGATCACATTAAAATAGGCACAAGAGAATTTGTGAAAAAAAGTAAACTTTAAAGTATTTAAAATATACTGTTGTTAGTTTCAATCACTAATATTTAATCCCTCTCATTTAATTAACAGACACTCATTTTAAATTGGATGATAGCATTGCAAACAATAATGCTTAAGGGGGATCCAAAGTACTAGAAAATAGCTGTGCGTGTTCATGAGAAGATAGACAAAGCAGGCTCCTTTGCTACTTGGAGATTTGAGAGTGGGGACCGGGCAAGAGAAGGGAGTAATAACGGGAGAGACATGAGATGAGTGGAGCCATGAGCAGTATGAAGGAAGAAGGACAGTGATTGTGCCCCCACCCACCCCATAGGGAGGAAGTGGCTGCCAACCATGACCCCGCCTAGCAGTTCCATTCGTCCCGGGCTCTTGCCCCAGACCCTGCCTCATTCTGACGTGGGCACTCAGGTTTCTAGAAGGCAGCCCCACTGTAATCCAGGCTGACCTTTACGGGGCCTGGCCCAGGGGACTAAACTGCAAATCGCTGGGCCCTCAGAATAAGCTTTCCTAGACAATGCTTGTCTCTTATCTTTTCATCTTCTCAGGCTGAGTCTGATTATTTATAAATAAAGAAAGGCTTGTTTTTAGTTTCGGTCCACAGGGAACTGAGTTACTGGATACGAGTCCTCCTCCCTACTCACGGGGTTGTGAGGAGTGGATGAGATGATGGGGACTTTGCCCAGGGCTGACTCTGGACTCGAGCACTTGCCCTCTCTTCCTGATGCCTGATGCCTCTCCTGTTGGGAGTCCTTTTGAGAATTCAAGTCTTAGGGGATGGAAAAACCAGCCTGGGGAAGCAGTGAGGGAATGGGAAGAAGAAGAAGGGGACAGTGCTGAAGATGCTGTACACCAACCCAACCCTGTCCCCTTTCCTTCCTCTAGGAATGCCGAGCCCACGAAGGAGCCCATCGTTGACGAGGATGATGATGTGGCTGAAGAAAGACAAAGAATTATTAGTGGAGGAAGTAAAACTGATATCTTGAGTCTAAATGAACTAACCAAGGTAAGGGAATAGATGTAGGGAGTTAGTTGGAGGTGCCAGTTGGACCCAGAGAAGATACGATGTTGTAATTTTGCCTTAGACTAAGCAATATGCTTATACAAGCAATTCATTTTTCTAATTTTATGTGGGTTTGTCGTTTTTGTACTTAATGTGTCTTCCAAGAATCTTGAATTCCAATGTATTTTCCCTAGCATTCCACTTGGGTACTGACAAAGGGCCTCAGCCAGAAGCACTACTACCAAACCTCATTAATCTTTCTCTGGTCCATTTCTGCACAGTAGGTCAGCTTCGAGATTTCTCACTCCTTACAGCACCTCCCAGGATGTCCATGTTAATCTCTAACCCCTTCGTATTGGCAGTTTTTGCCTAAACCATCCTTTGCTCTCTCTTGCCCTCCCTGCTCTCACTCTCTCTCGGTCTTCAGTTTAGTTTCTCTGATCCCGCAGATCTATTCAGGCACCTCCAGCCCAGCGGTGGACAGGCTGTGTGTGGGAGTTCGTCCTGGAGAGGTGAGTACTCTGCAGATCACATTTAAAAGAGCTTTAGACAATCTGCTCCTGTGCATGTCTCTTCTCCCTTTTAAAGCTGAGCTATCAAATAGAAATAAAATGCAAGGGACCATGGGTCATTTTAAATTTTCTAGTAGCCACATGAAAAAGGTAAAAATAGGTGCAATTAATCTTAATCACTTATTTTATCCAACATATCTGAAATACTATCACTTCAAAATGTAATTCTTATAAAACATTATTAATAAGATATTTTGTGTTCTTTTGTTGTGTTTTGTTCTAAATCTTCAAAATCCAGTATGCGTTTTACATTTACAGCACATGTCAATCAGACTAGATGCATTTTAAGTGCTCAGTGCTGCTGTTAGGGAGGAAAAATTTCTTTCCTACTACCCTCCTAGGTTTTCAGGCTCTATAAATTGTTGACAAGACAGATTGACAAGAGAAAAACAAAGAGAAGTTTGTTAGCATGTGCATCGCACATACATGAGGAGACAAATGACTCAAAGTGTTGATTAGAACTTGCATCTTATATAGCATCTTAGCAAAGGAACAATGTATTTTTAGAGAGGTGTCAAGACGAAGGAAAGTGACTTTGAGTTTCTAAGGTGGCACATTGTAGGGAGACAAATAGATGGGAAAGTAATGGTAAATAAAAGCTAGCTAGGAAAATTGGTTATGCAGATTCCTCTGGTGCAGTCTCCAGGCTGATAAGGGTCTAAAGTTGTCTCCAGTGGTTAACTTCTGTCTTTCCTGGTAGGCAGAGGAGGAGGAACACCTTCTAAGTTTATGTCCTGCTCTTAGGCAAATAGGGGGAGGGCAAAGAGCTTTTCTTATATTTGCTTCTTCTCAGTTGCTTTCAGCTCAAAATTATGCTTATGCCAAAGTGGCATATTTGCCATGGCATATTCTGCTGCCCTGTGCCACATGGGGCTAATGGCCTCCGTAATGGCAGCACAGATCTAAAATGCTTTCCCCACACCTACACACTTGCCTTAGGACCTGACACTCCAGATTCTCTTGAGCTCTAAAGTAGGGCCAATTCTTTGTGTTTCCTCTCAGTGCTTTGGCCTCCTGGGAGTTAACGGAGCTGGCAAAACAACCACTTTCAAGATGCTCACTGGGGACACCACAGTAACATCAGGTGATGCCACTGTAGCAGGCAAGAGGTGAGTGCCTTGCTCATCCTGGCTCAGGGTGTCTCTCACGGGTCCTGGGCCATGTCCCTGTCCTGGCATAGGGAGGAGGGAGCATCAGAACCTGTGTTTGAGGGTGACTCTGAGTGCCTGAAAGCTCTATGCAGAGAGGTGGACCTCCCAGCGAATACGATCCAAAAAGTCTAAGATATAGACCCTCTGGAAAATTGAACTGAATTGTAATTATTAGGAAATTTCTCTCTTAGCATGGATTCTCAGAAAGTTCTGGGAAGCACTGCATCAGTAGTTCTTACTTTTTTGGGGTTATGGACTCCTTTGAGCATCTGATAAACACCTGCACCTTCTTCCTATAAATACATACCATTGTCTCCCATTACCTGCCTGCGCACATTCAGGGAATTTACTGAGCCTTGAAGCACATTTGTGACCCTGCAGGTTAAGAATCCCTGTGGTAAAGCATCCTTTCTCTGGGTCGAGTTTCTAGGTGGGGGCAGGTTCAAGGGCTATTGGGGACCGTAATCTCCATTGGTTATTTCTGTGCTAATGCTTGGCTTAGCCAGGTCAAGGAGCCTTTGTAAAGGGGAAATTGCCCATGCCCTTGGATTCCAGAGGGTGCTTGCTACTCTCTGTAATAAGATGTGAGTAAACAGACTGGTTCTCTATGGACACATAGAGATGGAGAACTTGTTTGCCTCAATCCATTCGCTGCTTTTTGAACAGCAGAGCTCACATACATTTGTTGTGCCCAGAGGAACCCTCTGCCCTGGTTTATAAGTGGAATTAGGTGCTGCTCATGTCGGCCCAGCATCAGCCTGACTGGGACCTCCTTCCTTCACCTGAGAGCCATCCCCAACATGGCCCAATGCCCGCTGGGCACAGAGAGTCCTGAGCATGCTTCAGTGGGTCAGACAAAATTAATTTAGTTTCCCCGCCTTCCCCAGCCACCCTGTTGGGTCTAGAGCAAAGGGATTGGCAGAGGTAGAGCCAGGCCGTGGCTAGTTTTCTCTTATCTGTAGATCCAGCTTAGCTTGCAAGCTAGCAAATGACTTCACAGTGGTAACGTCTTGGGGGCATGGGGTGGAGGGCAGAGGGATGTAATAGGATTTGCCATGAGACATCAAGTTACAGTCCAATTAAGACACAGTCTGATGCCCAGAAGTTAAAACCAAGATGGAAGCTAGAAAGAAACTATAGTTTTAAGACACAGGGCTGGGGTTCTCTGGTTTGGTAGCTCCTGTGAATTTGAGAAAGTACCCTCCTAGTTCCCTGAGTGGTTTTAACTGGCCCAGCCATAACTGAAGTTGTTTTTGTCATAATGGGGAACTATATGGCCTCTTTTTGTCCCATCCTTTATTCATAGACTCTAAGCTATAAAGTAAGGGGAGAAGAGATTAGACCTGTCTATGGGCAGTCTATTTTTTCATCATGGCGATGTATTTTCTAATGAGGGAGAACATATTAGTCAAAGGGAGTTGATAGAACCCAGTTTGCTTCATCTCTTCTCCCTGCCAGCCTTTTGCTCTGGGTGGTGATCCATTTGCTTCCTCTTTCATTGACTATATCTCTGCTAATAAATACAAATGGGGAAATTTACTTTCACTGGGAGGCATGTATATTCACTAGCTCCTTCCCAAATGTCTTCTCAAAAAGGATCAAAAACACCAGTCAATTTCTTAAACCTGTTTCCCTTTGTTTTTAAACTGACACTTGAGGTGCTCCAATCTAAAACCAAAGCTAACTTGGGTAACAGGTATTCAATTTATCCTGGACAGAGAAACTTGGGAGGATCTGACTGGACTCAAAGCTCAGAACTCCTGAAGTTTATCATTTTCTAACCAAAGGGCCCCTGCTTTGATTCCTCAGTGTTGTGCACATTTCTGACGCAAAGTGGGAGAAGAGAAGAGGCAGCCTCCTTATCCTATTGGCAGAAGCTCCTCGAGCTTCAGTTTTCTAGTTACCCCTCTATGAAGAAAACTTGCTAATTGCTTTTTCTTGTTGCAGTATTTTAACCAATATTTCTGAAGTTCATCAAAGTATGGGCTACTGTCCTCAATTTGATGCAATTGATGACCTGCTCACGGGGCGAGAACATCTTTACCTTTATGCCCGGCTTCGAGGTGTACCAGCAGAGGAAATCGAGAGGGTAAAAGATGGTTTGTTGTAACCTCTCAGGAATTTGGTAAACCATAAAGATATTTCATGAGAGTGCAATTTTTTAGAGATGAGAAAGCTGTAGAATGCTACCCATCCATTCATTCAACAAATGCTTACTGAGGTGTCTACTGTGTGCCAAGTACTGTTCTAGAAGACAGGGGTAAAGCAATGAACAAAACAGTCAAAAATATCCCTGTCCTCATATCTAACAAAACAATGTATGTCTTTGTCCTTCCACTCAGCAATCTTACTTCCGAGAATTTACCTTGAAGATATGCCTCCCACAATACTAAATGCATATGTACAAAGTTATTCATTGCATTTATATTTGCAAAATATTGGCAATTACCTAAATGTGAAAGCATAAGATGTTGGTTGAATAACTTATGGTACATACATACAATAAAGTCTTGTGCAGCTGTAAAAAAAAGAAAAAAAAAGAAAAAGGAAAAAGAACAAGAAAAATCTCTGTGAACTGATATGGAGCTATTTTCAAGAGGTTTTTCTTTTAGTTAAAAAAGCAAAGTGTTAAAAAACACATGCGTAATGCTTTTCATGTAAGAAACTTGGAAAAATAAGAAAGCATACGTATGTTTGCTTATCTTTACAAATAGAAAAGATAAACCAGAAAACAATGAATTTGATCACCGACAAGAGGGAAACTGGGTGAAAGGGTGAAGGAAATTAAGAAGTACAAATTGGCAGTTATAAAATAGTCATAGGGAGTAAAGTATAGTCGATAAATTGTAATAACTATGGTGCCAAGTGGGTACTAAACTTATCAGGGGGATTACTTTGTAAATTATATAAATGTCTAACCACTATGCTGTACACCTGAAACTAATATAAAATAATATTGAATGTCAACTGTAATTGAAAAAGAAAAAAAAGAAAAAACTCTAAAGGAACATTCTATTTAAAAAATACAGGGGCTATATTCTTCAATAGAATCAAGGTCATAAAAGACAAAGAAAGACAAAGAAAGGCAAAGTCTATGGAAATGTTCCTGATCACAGAGGCTAGATAGACACAGTGACTGCATACTGGGCACTAGACTGCACCCTGTACTAGAGAGAAAATAATGCAATGAAGGACATCTTCGGGCCAACTGACAAAACTGAACTATGAATAATTAGATTAGATTAGAATGGTAGATTAGGTTAGATTAGAACAGTATATTAAAGTATAGTAACAATGTTATGTTTACTGACATTGATAATTGTACTGTGGTTATAGTACAAGAATATTTTTATTCTTAGGAAATAGACACTGAAGTATTTAGGAGTAAAGGTCCATGATGTATCTTACCCTCCAATGGGTCTGAAAAAAGTATGTGTGTGTGTGTGTGTGTGTGTGTGTGTGTGTGTGTGTAAGAGAGGGAAAGAAGAGAAAAAGCAAAAGTAAAGGGTTTGTGAGTATTCTTTGTACGATTCTTAGTTTTACATATTTCTGTAAGTTGGAAACTATTCCAAATAAAAAGTCAAAAATGGAGCTTACACTCTAGTGGTAGAGACAGACGGTAAATAGATAAGTAAGCAAAATATACAGTACATTTGTGAGTGAAAAGTCCTTAGCGAAAAAATAAAGCAACGAAGAATTTAGGGGGTAGGTTTGCACTTTTAAGTAGGGTGGCCCAGGGAAAACTTCACAGAGGAAGGAAGTGACTTCTGAGTGAAGACCTAACGAAGCTGAGAAAGTGGGCCATGTGAATATCAGGCAGGACATTCCAAGCAGAGGTACAAGTGCAAAAGGTAGAAGCATGGTGGGTTTTTCTCCAGTGACTTCCTTAGTTTCCTGTGAGTACGCGTGCATGCGCACACGCGCGCACACACACACACACACACATACACACCTGTTATTTTCTATCATACTTCTCTATTGCATTCCCTCAAAGCACTGTTATAATCTGTCATTATTCTGTTTATTTCAGTGGTCTGTCACACACCCCCATCTGTGAGTACAAAGTCACTGGCTATATTCACTACTATTCTCCAGGGTCTAGTACAGTGCCTGGCTCATAGTGGGTCCTCAAAAAATAAAATCTGATGCACAAGACCCCAAGTATGACCCAGTTGAGGGGTGGAATCAACAGACCACTATCTTCTCAAACAGACCCTAGACTCTTTCTCTTCCCCTCCTAGCCATAGTCTGAGACACTGGGTAAGAAGCTCTGTCTTGCTCGTAATGAGGCTAAAGTTCATTCCTCAGGGGCCAGTGAGCTGACCAAGGCACACTGGAATCTAAGGCACAGAGTGCAAAGGAGATGCCTGGCTGCCGAACCGTGTACCAGAGAACATGAGTCAGCCGGTGGCACTGTTTTGGCCTAGCGTCTGTCATAGAGGTGTGAGATCTGGAAGCTCTCAGCTTTGAATTGCTGGAGGTTTGGAGTGTTTGCTTGTTTGTCTTTCCCAAATGAGATTTCTTTCTCTTCCCTAGGTGGCAAACTGGAGTATTCAGAGCCTGGGCCTCTCTCTCTATGCGGACCGCCTGGCAGGCACCTACAGTGGGGGCAACAAGCGGAAACTCTCCACAGCCATTGCCCTGATCGGCTGCCCGCCACTGGTGCTGCTGGTGAGGGCCACCATGGGGACAGGCAGGCCTGAGGGCTGGTACCAAGTGGTGCATCTCTGTGGTCGGGTCATCAGATTTAGAAAATGCAGCGGTCTGTTTTTGTCTTGACTGTTCCCTATACTTCTCATTTTGAGCAAATCAGCACAGAGTTTGGTTCATAGCTCTTGGGGGAAGCTGGAGTCACAGCACATTCTTACTCTGAGTTTCTGGGATGTCCCTTGTGGGAACACAGGCTCACAGCAGGGAAGCTCAGCCCCTCTGAGGAATGTCGGAATGTCGGGTGTCTGCTCAGAAATTACTACTGCCTAAGGAGGTCTGTTTGGGATCCAGAGTGGATAGGAGCATTGGCCTGCATCAAAGGCTCATGTGACTCTCACTCGGAGCCTGAGGCCCCTATGCTCATGAGGTCAGGGGTTTATGAGGCCATGGGTCACAGGACTCAGAGGGAACCAGAAAAGTCATCTAAGCTATCTCCCTGTCTCCTTGCGAACATATCAAAGGCTCATGTGACTCTCACCAGAGCCGGACCAGGCCCAGGCCTGAGGCCCCCATGCCCATGTAGTCTGGGGTTTATGAGGACAGGACTTGAAGGGAACAAGAAAAGTCACCTGGGCTCTCTCCCCGCCTCCTTGCAAACAGGAATAAGGTTTGGAGGGGGTTTTTTTGTTGGTTTTTAAGGTAATTCTACTATTGCCTTAATCAACGTTAACCCATTCCTGGGATGAAATGGGTCTAGAGGTATGCATGACCTATCTTTTCTCTCTAAATTCACTGCGTGCCTTCCATACTCTGCATCTGGGTACCCCGGGTCTTGTCCCACTGGGGAGTGACTTCGTGCATTGTCAGCCAAAGACAGTGCTCAGAGGAAGTCAGCCAGGGAGGGGGTGCGGGTAGTAAGCAGGGAAGGCTGACTCTAAGCCCGGCCCTGCCCTCTCTGCCTCCCCACAGGATGAGCCCACCACAGGCATGGACCCCCAAGCACGCCGCATGCTATGGAACACCATCATGAGCATCATTAGAGAAGGGAGGGCTGTGGTCCTCACATCCCACAGGCAAGCGATTCCCAGGTGCTGGAGTGGGCGGTTGGGCAGGCAGGAGTCCTCCCCACACCTCACCTCCTCTCTCTTGCCCCACAGTATGGAAGAATGTGAGGCCCTGTGTACCCGGCTGGCTATCATGGTGAAGGGCACATTTCAGTGTCTGGGCACAATTCAGCACCTCAAGTACAAGTAAGGAGATGGCGAGGTACCTTTGTTACCTTCCTGGTGGGGTCCTCCTTTTCCTCTCACTCTCCAACATCCCTATGGTAGAGCAGGTGAGAGGGGACTGTTCCCCATGTAGAAAGAGAAAGAGTTCTAGAGCTGAAAGGTAAAAGCATTTTATTATAGAGGGGAATAATCCTTGATCATGTTATAACATTGAAATCAGTTATAACCGACGCAGTTATACCGGGACATAAGGGTGTGGGGAAGGCAGCTGGCTGTGCACGCTCTCTCTTGTGGACCATTCTTTATCCCCACGCCAGCAACCCACTCACCTGTAAGTGGAGGAGGGAAGCACAGACGGCCCTGGCCCTGGCCCTGGCAGCTCCATGTATTCTGGATATTTCCACAGGGAAGTGCTCCCTTTCCACACCTTTACACCCACCTGGCCAGTCCCTTACAGGGCCAGGTAGCCTTTCTACCACTGAGTGAGCACTGGCCCTGTGAGCCTTCATGGGCAGGCCTATGATCTCTGCAGGGGCCTAAAACCACCTTTGAATTCAGTGAGTACATGAGAAGGAAAGAAGCAGGAAACATCCATGCCTCCAGGAGTTGGACACAGGAAGCTGTGACATAGGTCTGGTGATCCACATCACCACACACACATTTAGACCTCTAACAACTAGTATTGAACTATCTCTCCAGAAACTACCATGGATTTTTGTCCTCCTAGTTTTAAGCATGCATAGAAGATCTATCGTATGGGCTTTTAATCCCCAATATTTTTGATGAGTCTATTCCTTATTTTGGGATTGCCTTAGACCCAACTACTAACAGGCCCGTACCACACCACTGTGGGTGTCCCGTAGGTTTGGAGATGGCTACATCGTCACAATGAAAATCAAATCCCCAAAGGACGACTTGCTCCCTGATCTGAACCCCGTGGAGCAGTTCTTCGAGGGGAACTTCCCCGGCAGCGTGCAGAGAGAGAGACACTACAACATGCTCCAGTTCCAGGTCTCCTCCTCCTCCCTAGCCAGGATCTTCCGGCTGCTCGTCTCCCACAAGGACAGTCTACTCATTGAGGAGTACTCGGTCACACAGACCACGCTGGACCAGGCAAGTCACCGAGGGGTGCTACATGCAAAGCAGGGCTGTGCAAAGGCTGCGCCGGACCTCCCGACCTGGGCTGAAATCCACATGAGAGGGAGGCGTGACATGCCTGAGTTTTAACACTTCAGTCCATCCATCCATTGGGGTAAAACACGGTATACCAGAAATTGTTTTCTAATACTATTTTAGTATCAGCAAACTTCACTGACTTTACGTCATTCTTCCCCACTAAACTAAGATCGTATTTCATCCTTCCTGGTTTGTTGTGGTGGCTTTTTCTTTTTCAGATCAACTTTACTGATGTTTAATTTACATACAATAAAATAGATCCACTTAAAGTGTACAATTCGGAGAGTTTTGATAAATGCATGTGTCGTGTGTCAGGTTTTTTAATGTGATCACTTTTTTATTGTGGTAAAATATATATATGTATTATAATTACCCATTTTAAGTGTACAATTCAATAGCATTAAGTGCATTCACATTGTTGTGCAACCATTACCAGAAATTCTCCAGAAATGGTTTATCTTCCCAAATTGAAATTCTATAGCCATTAAATAATAGCCCTCCACCCCCACCCCCAGCTCAGCCACTGGTAACCACTATTCCACTTTCTGTTGACTACTCCACATACCTCATATAAGTAAAATTATACAGTATTTTGTCCTTTTTTTGGTAGCTTATTTCACTTGACATAATGTCCTCAAGGTTTATCTTGTTGTAGCACATGCCAGAATATCCCTCTTTAAAGACTGAGTAATATTTCATTGTATGTTTATACCACATTTTATTTATCTATTCATCCATTTGGACTTTTGAGTTGTTTCTGGGGGTTATTTGTTTGTTGTTGTGTGTTTATTTGTTTTTAATAAATATCCTTAAAGACTGCTCAATAAAGCAGTGGAAATAGGCAAAAGTGTCCATTTACCCTCTGAACAGCTGGCTCACCAGCACCTTCTTCTCAGTAAGCAGATGGAGGCAGGAGCAAGGGTCCCGGCCACACTGCACATCGAATAAAGAACGGAGAAGAGATGAGATAGGACTCCTGTTTTGTTTTTTGTTTCTCCTTCAGAGGTTTAGGAGGATGCTGCTAGCTGAGATCTGCCTTGCCTTGTATATCCTAAGCTCTGGTGCCCCAAATCCTCTGAATCCTCCCACAGAAATTTCTTTGGCTTAGCTCAAAATTTGAAGACACAATCCCTGCCCAAGATTCTGGTGACCAGGCTTCCTGGTTGGGCCAGCCTCCCCTCCTGCAGTACACAAGCTGCTCCAGCAGGGCTGTATATTAACTGTGGAAAAGAGAAAGCAAAGGGGGTGGGTGGGTGGAAGGCACCATTGTTCTGGAAACATCTACCTACTCTTGTTCTTTTCATGCCTCTAGGTATTTGTGAACTTTGCTAAACAGCAGACTGAAATTCACGACCTCCCTCTGCACCCCCGAGCTGCTGGAGCCAGCCGACAAGCCAAGGTACCTGCCACTCATTCCCAGTCCCCTGCTTCAGGCAGATGCCCAGCTCAAGAACTAGTCCTCTGGGCCTGAGGGGTCCCAAGGCCCGCATATGTCTCCTGCAGAGAGTCCCACTAATAGCATATCCTCTCCATCCCTGCCACTCCCCTCCAGTTCTGTGCTAAAGGACTTTTCAATTTGTAGTTGTATGGGTTCCTTTTATAATCAGGAAACCATTTGAATGGTATGGGAAAGCTTTTTTGAAAAGAATTTTTCCACGTGTTTTTGCTTAGAGTTAGAGAAAAAAAAAAAACCTTGGATTTTGGAAACAAGAAGCAGGGAAGAGAGAAGAAAATATTAAAAGGTCTTTATTGTTGGGATCCTTGATATCCATGACTGGTCATATGTTTGAGCTTCAAAGGAAGGGAATTAACTGGCATTTCATTTCAATGGTGGACACATTTGGTTAGAGCAAGGATTATTATTTTAGGAAGAGGGCTCTTTGTTCTTTATAAAAATATCAAGATGATGAAGGAAGAAGCAATAGAAGGTATATATCCTAGACTGTGATAACTCTTGGGATAGGTGCTTCCAGGGTCCCCCGGCATGACACCCCAGCCCCATGTACAGAGCACTCCTACCCCATCCCAGTTCCCGAGAGAGAAAGAGAGGCAGGCAGACAGACAGACAGAGACAGAGAGACCAAAGCCAGCCCCCAATGCTGGCCAGGAGTGAGTGCTGGGCAAGGTGACCTCAACACACAGCCAGTAGAATCTCCTCTTTCCTGAGCCGGGCTTCCAGGGACACTGAGTGTCTCTGTTTGGAAGGGGTCAGATTGAGGGGCCGTCCCAGCCCCAGCTCAGTATGCAAAAAGCACTGACATGTAATTCTTCTCCATTGTAAGCTTTCCATTTAGTTTGCTTCTGCTGATTAAATCAAAGTCATTTGAAAAAAGAGAGAGAGAGAGAGAGAGAGAGAGAGGAGGAGGAGGAGGAGGATGGGGGCGTTATACTGCAGCAGGCACTGGGATCTAGATGCCTTGGCTTAATCCTGGGATTTTATTTTTTATTTTTTTCTTAGTTTTACTTTTTGTTTTTTAACTTTTCAATTCCAGTTGACATTCAATATTATGTTAGTTTCAGGTATACAGCATAGTAGTTAGACATTTATATAATTTATGAAGTGATCCTCCTGATAAGTCTAGTACCCATCTGACAGCATACATAGTTAATACAATATTACTGACTATATTCCCTATGCTGTACTTTACATCCCCATGACTATTTTATAACTGCCAATTTGTACTTCTTAATTTCCTTCCGCCTTTTCACCCAGCCCCTCAATGAGTATGAGTATGTTTCTATTTTGTTCATTTATTTTGTTTTTTAGATTCCATGTATAAATGAAATCATATGGTATTTGTCTTTCTCTGTCTGACTTATTTCACTTAGCATAATACCTTCTAGGTCCATCCATATTGTTGCAAATGGTAAGATTTTATTCCTTTTTTATGGCCGAGTAATATTCCATTATATATATGTACCACCTCCTCTTTATCCAGTCATCCTATCAATGGACACTTAGGTTGCTTCCACCTCTTGGCTATTGTAAATAATGCTACAGTGAACATAAGGATGTATATATCTTTTTAAATTAGTGTTTTGGATTTCTTCAGATAAATACCAAGTAGAATTGCTGGGTCATATGATAGTTCTATTTTTAATTTTTTGAGGAACCTCCATACTGTTTTCCATACTGGCTGCACCAATTTGCAATTCCGCCTGTAGCGCGCGAGGGTTTCCTTTTCCCGCATCCTTGCCAACATTTGTTGTTTGTTGATTTAACGATAGCCATTCTGACGGGTATGAGGTGGTATCTCATGGTCTTGATTTGTATTTCTCTCTTCATTAGTGATGTTGAGCATCTTTTCATATGTCTATTTGCCAATTTTATGTCCTCTTTGTAGAAATGTCTACTTAAGTCCTCTGCCCATTTTCAAATTGGATTGTTTGTCTTTTTGGTGTTAAGTTATATGAGTTCTTTATATGTTTTTGGATATTAACTCCTTATTGGATGCATCATTGGCAAATATTTTCCCCCATTCAGTAGGTTGTCTTTTTGTTTTGTTGCTGGTTTCCTTCGCTATGCAAAAAGTTTTTAGTTTGATATAGTCCCACTTGTTTATTTTTTCTTTTGTTTCTCATGCCCAAGGAGACGTGTCCAAAGCAAAATATTACTAAGAGCAGTGTCAGAGAGTTTACTGTCTATGTTTTCTTCTAGAGGTTTTATAGTTTCAGGCCTTGTATTTAAGTCTTTAATCCATTTTGAGTTTATTTTTGTACATGTATAAGAAAGTGGTCATTTTATTTTTTTGCACATATCTATCCAGTTTTCCCACCACCATTTATTAAAGAGACTGTCTTTATCCCATTGTATATTCTTGCTTCCTTTGTCATAGATTAATTGACCATATAAGCATGGATTTATTTCTGGACTCTCTATTCTGTTCTATTGATCTATGTGTCTGTTTTTATACTATAACCTTGCAGTATAGTTTGATATCAGTTAGCATGATACATCCAACTTTGCTCTTTCTCAAGATTGCTTTAGCTATTTCAGGTCTTCTGTGGTTCCTTAAGCCTGGAATTTTAAAGGGACAAATTAACTCATCCATTCTCTCCAGACTTACCTGGAAAGTAAATCAAATAAAATCAAAGCATTTTTCCCATAAGGAAAGATGTACAAAACCCCATTTCCCATAAAATTCTCATTCTTCCCATTGGCTTCTTAATTGTGAGAAAAAACAAACACTGTTAGTGATTGAAACACTCCACTCCAAGGTTGTGCTTATGATGAATATTTCCCCTTTCTTTTGACCAGTAGAGACCTATTGGTTACTTGACAAGGTTGACTTTGCCTCCCATCTTTCCAGAGGGCCCAGAAATACATAAGTAAAAGCATCTATCCAAGGAAAGTTAGTTTTGCTAAGATTTTATTATATATAGATCTTGTACTTGCTGTTTACACCTGTAAAAAATTATTCTTTGAAAGCCACTTGCAGTTATGAATCTTTTTCATTACTCAGAATAAATAATTGAGTAATATGACCTGGAACTACCGGTGGTCTCTCCACCCCCACCTAGCATATTCTCTCTAAAAGGGCTAACACCAGGTCATCTCTGGACCAGGTGAGGGTACTGATGATCTATGATCCACAGCAGTTAATTCCAAACTTTCTCCCTTTCTAGGATGTGACCATTTTCTATTTTGTTTGTCATATCTTAATATGCAAATATTTAAAAACCTATTATAACACATTTATTAAATTGGTATATTTTTATAATAAATTTATGATTCGAAACATAACTAACTTTATAGCATACTACCAAGTTTTATAAAAATCTTCTGTACAGTATTATATATAAACAAATGTCATAAAACAAATAGTAGTTACATTCTCATTTACAATAACTTTAAAATAATTTTCCTTAAAGGATCCTATAAACAAGAAAAAGTTCATTTCAATGAGTTCTAGAAGATATTCACATCTTCCTCTAAACAAACGAGAGCGTGCAGCTTCAGGAAGTACAGCAGGCTGGGGGCTTCACCGCCCCATTTGAGAGCAAGGACCACACCAACATTTCATTATCTAGAGATCAGTATGTCTTCTTATCAAGAATGTTATAAATTCTTAAAGGACTCAGTCCTGGAAAATATCTTTTGGGGTGAGGTTTTGTGGACTCTCACAATCTGTTGTATAAAAACAGGGGAGGATCAAGGTTTTGATAGATGACTAGGCAGTAGATAGGTGATCAGTCAATTTAGAAGCTTCCTAAATGAGTTAATAATTGAGTGACTATCACATGCGTTTTCCAAAATCAGGAACTACTCATATAAATTTATGATCCTTATTCTTACACATGTTACAGAGTTTCTGCATATAACTTATCTTTATTGGTTAGTTTCAGAAGTACCTGCAGCCTTGACTGGGATGTTCTTAGTTCTAAATACTAGATTAATCATCTTCTTAAAAGGATGTGTGATTTTTTAAAACCCAATAATCGATAAGCCACATTTTGTCTAGTCTGGGCAGGCCTATATCCAATCCCTTCCTTGCTAACATTCCCCCACCCCCAAAGCTAAGAATTCAACCTGCACCTAATGGTTACTCAACAAAGTTGACTTTGTCTCCTACCTCTCTAGAGGGTCCAGAAATGCCTAAGTAAAAGCATCTGTCCAGAGAAAGTTAGTGTTGCTAAGATTTTCCAGCCACTCTTTCTCATACAGAGACCATGCCTTTCCATTTGGAAAGGTCACTTTGGTATCCACCAAAGACAAGAGTTGGACTCAGTGCCCAAGCTTTTATCTGGAGCCTGCTGTCCCCAAAACCAGCTCCAATATCTCCCCACTCTCCCATCCACCAGTCAAAGTTTCATACTTCCCTGGAGCCACCTCTCTAAGAAGTAGCAAAGTGAATTCTGCACCTCAAGGATGACCTAAACTATCCTTCCTGTCTTGGCTTTTAAGACAGGAAGAGTATGGTAACTTTCTTGGGCTTAAAAAAAAAAAAAAAAAAAAAAAAAAGCAGACCATGACAGCCTTTGGAAACCATACAGAGGGTGTAGCTTCCCTCTAAGATGTAAGTCTGTCCATATGCGGAGGGTGTGTTTGTATGACATCTGCACTGTGGAGCCAGAGGGATCCGAGGAGTCATGGGATCCAGACTTTTTGCAGCTAAGGGAACAAGCATAGCCCATAACCTTGGTGAGCTGACAGAATCACAGTGTCCGTAGCTGAGCTTCCTTCAGCTATTGATTAATGGCTGTTTAACTTTTAAAATCTAAAAGCTGTTGAACCATCTCTTTAGAAAACTGAGATGACAAGTCCATCTGTTCTCTTTCGACAGATCTGATCTCCTTCCATACTGGTCATTTGCTGCAGCCGGAAAGGAACTCCAGGCAGCTGGAAGCGCAGGAGCTTTTGCCATGTGGTCTTCTGATCTGACTAGACAGCATAAGTAAGGCCTCTGCAGCAGAAACAAACACATGTGGGGCACACAGAAAACTCCAAAGGAACCTTTTTCAGAAAGAAAACAAAACTGACTGGCTTACCTGGGACACCTGATGGCAAAACTGACCCAGACAAAAGGAGTCAAAACTCTTTTCATCCAGACCAAGAAGTAGAAATCTTGGTCCATCCTACTAGTAACTTTGACCTCAATAACACTCCCATTTCAAGTGGATATTCTTTTCTCTGTGTGTATGTGTGTAATGTCTTATTTTTAAGGAGAAAATAAAATGCGAACATACTTATCACAAACTATCTGAATTCACTGATCTCACTGATGTGCACCATCTGGTTTTAGACATTCTTGATACCTGTGCAGCTTCCTGTCATTTTATGAGCTTCTGAAAGAGTTATTGCCACAGGAGTGCCAGTCATGGCAAGATTCTGCAACACTGGGGTGGAAGTGAATGGACTAGTTTTGATGTTTCATGTCAAGTCTGATTTATAGAATTTGAAGAAAACCCAATTGGCAATGCATATGAACATTGTCCATTGTCAGGTGGGTTATTATTTGACTGTAGGTTTTATGTCTGTTTATCCAGCTTATTTGAATGCCTACCTCATAGGTATAATTAAGACAGGAGAAGAAAAGGCAAGGAAAACTGAGAGTGGATCTTTGGATATAAGATCCAACATGTCGTTGTAACTGTTTAAAGATGTCAAGGCCTCATTCATACTGTGCCATGCCATTTCCACAGTGCTGATGTGTGCATCTTCTGTAGTGATGCTGGGAGGCAGAGGTTCACAGGACATCTAATCATTCACATAAAAGCTCACCAAAAATCAGAAAATAACAGTTTTGAACCAAACCATTTCAGAAGACTTATGGACAAGAAGAGAAAACAGACTTCTTTGCCAAGGCGGGCTCCTCTCCATTACCCACAAATGGGCTCCCTAGTTTAAACACTTTCTAGAGCAATGCTTCTCAAAACACCATGGCTATGCTCCAGAACCTGGGGACAGGGGTGCGGGGAGGGGAAAGAAGAGGAAGAGAAAGATGCTAAGATCCAACAACTGTTACTGAGAAGGGGACATGGAAGAAAGTGAACACAAGATAGTGACATTTTTCCCTGAGCAAGGAAAGTCCTGTGCTTCTCCAGAGACAGACAGAGGGCAGAGTGCTACACACAACTTTAAATCCTGCACAACTACTGGCTGGCCCCTTTGTAAATAACTATAGAGATTACAAAACTGGAAGCCTCAGAGCTTAATCTGGTTTCGATTTTTTCTTACATTTACCAATGACCAAAACCATAAAACTATTTTAACTAGAGGTTGGGAAAGCCCAAGAGTGTGCTGTTAACAACTCAACATCATGCTGTTGCATCCTTGCTGGTTTTATCATTTAAATGAGCAACTATAAAATCACAAGGAAGAAGACTCAGCAGAGAGCAGGGACAAGCTGTCATGTGTGGTGGGTTGTGAGGGTTTTAGAAAGGCACCATGGACTAGAAAGAGTCAGATACAGGTAATATCTCACCCAGCCTTGGGGAGGAAAGTTTAGTTTAGCTGTTTGTCTCCACTACACCCGAGCTCTCCAATGGCAAGGTCTATGGGTTTTTTTGTCGTTTTCCCCAGCTCCTGACACACAGTAAACACTCAACAACTGCACGCTATGAAAACCCAGCAAAAAAAAAAAATGCACAGAAATGAGGTAGGTCCAAGAAAGTGATTCCTCCAATAAGCTAAAGACAGCAGCAAAGGGCAAGCAAAGCAACAGAGACGCCATGCTTTAAAAAATATTAGTCGCAAAACATAAGCAGGAAAAAAATTGAGGAGGAGGAGGCATGCCTACAGTTCGCTTGGATTTGAGGAGTGTTCAAGTTGGAAGCTTGGCGCAGATCTCCTGACAACATGCTAGGCTACTGAAAGATCTCCCAATCTGGTTTAATAAGGAAGATTTACAAAGAAGAAGAGGAGAAAATAGAGAGAGCCATTTCAGAAAATAAGACAAACATGATGTTCCAAGAATATGACTTGCTTCCAGGTTTTCTAAGCTTCCAGTTTTTCTTTGGGGAGCTCAAGGTTTTGGAATGATTGGGGTAAAAAGAAAATCTCTTCTTTCACTGTGAGTAAAAAGCTCATTGAGAGCTTCGTTTTTCCCTCCTACTATGGCTTAGGAAAAAAAAAGAGGAAGGGGAAAGTGGTGCAGGCGCCAGGTCAGCAAAGCTCTGGGCTTGAAAGAAAGGGTCTCTATGACATCCTGGGTATTTGCGCTGGGGCCGCCAATGAGGAAGTTCTACACCAGCAGGCCTGGGGGACCTAGGGAGAAAGAAAGTTTTCCCCTAGGAATATGGCAGCATCACCTCTGTGGGAGAGCTGCTTCAGGCACCAGACAGACCCAGCCCACTGGGCCCACGTTATCTGGGCTTGGTTTCCTCGATGTGGTAATTCAGTGCCTCAGCAGTCCCCTGAGATGAACAGTTTGTGACTCCTGATGTTCACAGTGCAGAACTGCTACCACATTTTGTCCAAAGTGGTTGTCAAGGGGGGTACTAGAAGTGTCAGGTTCACAGAATCACAGGCTTATAAAAGTAGAAAATACCTCGATTTAAAACAACAACAACAACAACAACTAATCCTTTATACAATTGTTTTGCTTTGCATTGTCTTAATGGAAAAGGAAAATGAGTCCCAGAAAGATTTAGTTACTTGGCTGGGCTTCAGGCATTCCCGGCAGCCCTCAGGCTGGTCCTCTTCCAATTACTTCACTCCCATGTCCAAAGAGACACACCCACCAGATCCAGAACTCTGGAATTCCCTGCCCAGATGGTCTAAAGCCTGCTTTGGGGGCCTAGGTGGACCTCTTTCTTGGTTCAAAATAGTCCATCATGCAGGCTCATGGTCTATACTTGGTACATGAGGAAACTCTTTGGAAAAGCATGAAAAGAGGGGTAAGTCATCGGACAGCTGGTTCTGTACCACCATAGTCCAACATAGAACCCCAAGGAAACCAAGTTGTCAAAATATGAACTTAGTTCGTTATGCAGGTGATTATTTAGCAGTTTGTTGGCTTGATTTATTACTGTAAGAATTGAGACACAGATGGTATGAGGACCCCCAATATGTACTCTCCTGAGAGTCCTTCTCAAAGCTCACCATGTCACACACTCAGCTTTCTGAGCAGGTACCTGACGTCGAGGCTCAGATGTGTATGTTTTGTGAGTAAAGCTTTACCCAAACTAGTTATTCTCTTGGTTTTGTGCTTTGGTAAATTTCATAAGGGACCACAGCTTATTGGAGCCACATTCCATAGTCTGGGTCACGGTGAGTTTCAGGGGGCGTATTTCATCTACAAAGCACTGCACAGACAGTACCTGGTCAGACAGCATTCCAGGCACGCAGCTGAGCAGTGATGCTGTTCTCATTTTCCACCAGAGCTCGGCAATCTCCTTGGTCTTGAATGATACTGACCACAGAATTGTTCCTTTTATGGCTACTAGAGAAGCAAAGGGGTAAAAGAGAAAGAAGAGAGGAAACTGAGGGCAGAAGAAGGACAGAAAACATTCAATGCTTCATGTTCTGGGAATAAAGCAGCAAACAAGACTTAGCCTCTGTCTTCATGGTGCTAACATGCAGGGGTCAACAAACTTTCTGTAAATATTTATAGATAGTAAACATTGTTCATTTTGCAAGTCATACAGTCTCTGGTAGAAACTACGCAATTTGGCTGTTGTAACAAGGAAGCAGCTGTAGAAGATAACATAATGGATTCAGGGGGCTGGATTTGGCCCCCAGACCATACTGAGCCTACCCCTCTTCCAGTAAGTAAGTAGAGGTTCGTGTTACAGAGGCAGCAAAAGCAATCTCTTAAAAGGTGCTTTTAAGAGACCCCAATACCACTTGTTTTCTTTTCTCTGTTTCATAGGAACTCTAGTTTAGCTGGGATAGCAGATGTTCAAAGATAAGTCTGAGCATGGAGAATGGGGATGATTTTCAAGCTCAGGAACTATCATTTCACATCTCCTCTCTTGACTGAAGCCCCGGTGTACAAAATGATCCTTAGCAAAAATGACTGACAGTAGCCAGCCTATAGGAAGTTGAACCTGGGTTTTTACCTGTCTTGCAGTCACTGCATCTCATGCAACAAGATGTCTTATGGGCATAGCATCAATTCCTACCTACACCAGCAGGTATCTAAGGGTCTGACTCCCTTATAAAAAAGAACCCTGGAGTGTTTTCTTGCCCTTTCTGCCATATATCGTTACAGCAAAAAGACAGCCATCTACAAAACAGGAAGTGGGTTCTCACTAGACATCAAATCTGCTGGCACCTTGATCTTGGATTTCAGCTTCCACAATTGTGAGAAATAAATTTTTGTTGTTTATAAGCCACCCAGTCTATAATATTCTATTATAGCAGCCCGAATGGACTAAGGTAAGGAGAAAGGGAAAGAGAAGAAGAGAGAGAGAGAGAGAGAGAGAATATGAATGAATGAATTATATAAGCTCACTCAAGAGCTTCCTGAGAAGCAGGAAGTAGGAGGGAGAAGAAAAAGCTTCTCAAAAGGATCATTCACTTACTCTGATTTTCAATGATTCTCATAATTCTCAAAATAACATACAAAATCCTCATCTGGTGGTAAAGACTTTTAATTATTTTTTTCCCAATCTATCCTTTCAGCTTTATTTCTTATCGATTTCTATGTATGTACTATAATCTAGCCAAACTCCTAAAAGGCCTTCATTTCCCTCTCTCCCTGTCTTTAATCATTCTTGTTTGCCTTCCTAGAATATCTTTCTCTCTAAATTTCACTTTAAAATTTTGTATTCAGCATTAACAATGAATTATCAATATGAGAAAAACAGTTTGTTCTCTGTCTCATACCACACAAAAATAAATTTGAAATGGATCAAACTATTCTTTTTAAAAAAATTAAAAGCCATTTTAATCATTTTTAAATTTCAAAACAATCACAATTTTATAGAAAAGTTACAAGTGTAGTAGAAAAAATTTTTTCTTAAATCATTTGAGAGAAAGCTGCCAACCTGATTCCTCACATCCCTGAAAAGTTTGTATTTCTTACAAAAAATATATTTTTCTACATTATCACAATATAGTCATTAACATCATTAAATTGACATGGATACATCACATCATCTAATCCTCCACTCAAGTCTCAACAACTATCCCAATAATGTCCTTTATTACAAAAGGATTCAGTTCAAAACCACATGTTAGATTTAGTTGGCGTGTCCTTTTGGTTCTTCAGTTTGAAATAGCTCCTCGGTCTTTGAAAAATTATAGGCCAGTAATTTTGTAGTAATTTTCTTTAATGTGAGCTTGTTTGATATTTCCTTATAATAATATTCAGGTTATGTATCTTTGGCAGGAATATCTCAAAAATGATGCTGTTTTCTTCCCGATGCTCTTTTCTTCCCATTGCATCCTGTTAGATGGCATAGGATTTTTATTTGACCAATTACTAATAATGTTAACCTTGATTTCTTGATCATAGAGGCATCTGTCATGCTTCACCACTATAAAATTACTGTTTCCTTTTGTAATTAATAGGTATTTTGTGGAGACTATCTTTGAGACTATGTAAATTACGCCATTCCTCTTCAAATGTTTAATATGTTTATTTATTTCTTTCCGTCTGCATGAATTCATGGCTTCCTATTTCATTCAATGGATTTAATTCCTTATTATATTATTTATTGTAATGCTCATTTCCCCCCTGATTTAGCCAATGGAAACCCATCAAGCTGGCTTCTGTGTCCTTTTTACACATTCTATTTCATTCTTTAAGTACGTCCTAGCTTTCTGGCAGAACAAGACATTTCAGGTTCATCTTGCCATCTCCTCACCTGGAATCAACCATTTCCCAAGGAGCCCTGGTTCCTTTTAGGGAATATGCTGTTTAGAAGCCAACATCTAGACTCTCTCAGTAGATGGAGCTTATATATGTATGTATGTGTGGGTAGATAAGTAGATAGATAATTGATAGATGATAGGTAGACAGATAGATGATAGATGATAGATACATACATACATACATACATACATACATACATACATACATAATACATACAGATATCCATTTACCTATATATTTATTTCTACATATATATCAATGTATGTATTGACAATTATGAGTTCACATCAATATCTCTAATTCTAATCTAATTCTAACACAAGATTCACTTTAATTTTCTCTCATTCCATATTTTTAATTCCCTTCTCTGACAGGCTGGCTCTCACATATTTACATACATATTTACTTGTTTGTTCGATCCTCATTCATGTAATTCATCTCCCATCCACACATAGATCTCACCTCACACAACTAAGTTCTGATACCACATTTTTCTTACTCTCAGTCCTACTCAGGCTCTGACTCCACACACTGGCCCACTCCCACCATGTAGATACCTTTCTTGCCCTGCCTAGGGTCTTACTCTCCACAAAAGTTCGCCTTCCTACATGGATGCCCTACTCACCTCACAAAGTCTCTCATACCCGGCTCAGGGCCACTGAGACTCCCTGCTCAGGCCCACAGGAACATCTATCCTGTTCTACTCCACTTAGTGGCCTTAAAAATAATTTGTATAGGAAAGAAAGGGAACAGAAAAGGAAAAGGAAGAGGTACTAACCATTTTTGAAAAGCCAAACTTGAAAAATTTAGGGAGAAAACATAAAATACTATCTCCATCATGTAGGGCTAAGAAAATTTTTCTTAAACAATAACATTGGTTGCCAACACTTACTAAGTACCAACTATATGCCAGGTACTATTTTAAGCACTTTACATGTTTAAGCACATAGTCTTACAATTATCTAATAAGCAAGAGCTGTGATTATCTCCATTTTACAGAGGAGCGAATGGAAGTCCAGAGAGGTTAACTTAACCTAAGTAAAACAGTAAGTGGTGAGGCTGGGCTTTAAACCCAAATCATCTGGCTCCAGAGCCCATAGTCTTAGTCAATACTCCATACAGTCTCTCAAAAGACATACAATACAAACACACATGTACACACACACACACACACACACACACACACACACACACGTAGAAAAGATTCATTCATTTGAATATATTAAACAAAACGTAGAACGATTTTCAAAAACAAAACAGAAAACAGGTTTTCGTTCCATAAAACAAAGTGTACTCTAAAAAATAAAGACAGATCACAGGCAGGGTGGAATTATTATCAGTGTGCATAATGAACGAAGAATTAGTATTGGATATCAAGAACTTCTGTGATTCAATAAGATAAGACAATCCCAAGAAAAATTAGCAAAGAACATGAATAGGCACTTCACAGAAATGGCCACTAAATATATGAAAAGTTGGTCAACCTCATTAGGTTTCCTCAGTCAAGGAAATGGAAATCTAAATAACAATGGGATACACATTCATACTTCTCAGGTTGGCAAAAATTAGAAAGTCAAACAATACTGTCTTAGCCCACTCAGGCTGCTATAACAAAATACCATAGACTGGGGAGCTTTTAAACAACAGAAATATATTTTCACAGTTCTGAAAGCTGGAAGTCGGAGACCAGGATGCCAGCATGGTCAGGTTCTGGTGAAAGCCTTCTTCTGGGTGGCATACTGACTTTTCCTTGTATCCTCACATGGTGGAAAGAAAGCAAGCTAGCTCTTTGGCCTCTTCTCTCTTTTAAGGGCACTCATCCCATTCATGAGTCTCCAACCTCATGACCTAGTCACTTCCCAAAGGCCATTACGTTGGGGGTTGGACTTCAACATACGAATTTCAGGGGACATAAACATTCACTCTGTAAGAAATACCAAATCTAGAAAGGGCAGGGGCAATGGGAACTCTCACTACTGGTGAGAGTATGTGATGAGGGTCCCCAAGACCACTCCCATGTTCAGAGATGGTCTAGGAGCACTTACAGGATTCAGCATATAATTGTACTCATGGCTAAGATTTATTACAGCAACGTAGGAGGAATACACAGAAAGGTCACAGGGGAAAAAGACGGGTGAAGTCTGGAGGGATCCACACACAGTCTCTCTTATGTATCCTCCCTCTCATGAGGGATAACACAGAGTCCATTCATTTCCAAGCAGTGAAAACACAGCAAAATGTATGTTTCTGCCCCAGGAAGCCCATTAGAGACTCAGCACCCGTGGATCTTACTGTCAGATTGTCACATAAGCACAATCTAACTAGCATGTTCCAAAATCCCATACCATAGACCAGTGTTTGCACAAACAGTCTAGGCATAGAACACCTCCCCCTTATCGGTTAAAGAATAGTGAGAACACTCCAAAAATCTCAGTTTCCAGACACCAGACAAGCGCCAACCTTGCAAGCAGGCCCTTCTAAAGTTGGTAGCTTCAGGCCTGCTATTGAGCCCTTTTCTGCAGACAATGTACATGGATATGAAAGATATTGCAGTTTGGACAGGAGTTTGACAACATATAACAGAGTTAAAGACACGTATGTCCACCTCCCCAAAAAGTCTCCTCCTAGGTCTAGTCTGTCATGTAGAACATGTCGCCCATGTGCACATGGGCAACATGTTCAAGTATGCTCCTTGTAACCTTGTTTCTAATAACAAAAACATGTTTTCATTCCCTATGCTGTGCTCTACATCCGGCGACTGTTTTGAAGCTACTAATTTGTATTCCTTCATCCCTTCTCTTTCTTCATCCAGCCCCTCTGACCACCTTCCCTTTGGCAATCACTAGTTTGTTCTCTGTATCTGTGAGTCTGTTTTCATTTAGTTTCTTTTGTTCCTTAGATTCCACATGTAAGAGAAATCATATGGTATTTGTGTTTTCTGTCCGACTTATTTCAGCATAAAATACCCTCTAGGTCTATCCATGTCATCATAAATGGTAAGATTTCATTTTTATAGCTGAGTAATATTCCATTGTATATAAGTACCATAACTTCACTTTTTAATGTTTTAATTTTATTTTTAGTTTCAAGTATATAGCACATTGGTTAGACTTTTATATAGTTTATGAAATGATCCCTCTGATTGCTCTTCCTCTTCTCTGGCTCTACACCTAGCCATTACATTAATGCTAACTGCATTCCCTATGCCTTGCTCCCCATCCCCATAACCATCTATCGACTACTAATTTGTACTTCTTTAACCTACCACCCCTTTCTCCCAGCACCCCAACCCCCCATCCCCTCTGTCTACCACCTAACATAGGAGGACCTAAATAAAGCAACTATTGACCGACATACAGGAAGAGAGCGACCATAATACATTCACAGTGGGAAACTTTAACACTCTATTGACATTAATGGACTGATCTTCCAGACAGAAAAGCAACTAGAAAAAGCATTATTCAATGACAAAGTAGACCAGATAGACTTAATTGATATTTTTAGAGCATTTCACCACAAAGCAGCAGAATATACATTCTTATCAAACACACATGGAACATTTTCCAGAAAAGACTACACGTTAGGCCACAAAAAAAGTCTCAGTAAATTTAAGAAGACTGAAATCACATCAAGAGTCTTCTCCAATTACAATGGTATGAAACTAGAAATCAATACGAGAAAACACACAACACGCATAAACAAATGGATGCCAAATAAGATGCTACTAAACAATGAATAGGTTAACAACAAGATCAAGGAAGAAATCAAAAGATACCTTGAGACAAATGAAAACACAATGACCCAAAACCTACAGGACACACTGAAAGCAGTCTGAAGAGGGAAATTCATAGCAATACAGGCTTACCTCGGGAAACAAGAAATGTCTCAAAAACAATCTAACCTTATACTTAAAGGAATAGAAAAAGAAGAACAAACAAAGAAGAACAGAAATACAATGAATTATTAATGAATACTTAGAACAATCATAGGCCAACAAATTCAACAATCTATAAGAAGTGGATCAATTTCTAGAAGCACGTAACCTTCTAAGATTAAAACACGAAGACACAGAACATCTAAACAGACCAATTACTACCAAGGAAATTGAAACAGTCATCAAAAAACTCCCTATAAATAAAAGTCCAGAATCAAATGGTTTCACAGATGAATTCTACCAAACATTTACAGAATTAATACCTATCCTTAAACTATTTCAAAAAATTGAAGAAAGAAGAACTCTTACAAATTCATTTTACAAAACAAGCATTGTCCTGATACTGACACCAAACATCTTAGAAAAAAAGAAACCTACAGGCCAATCTTCTTCATGAACATGCATGCAACATTTCTCAACAAAATATTGGCACACTGGATTCAACAATACATTATAGGATTATACTCTATGACCAAGTGAGATCTATGGCAGGAATACAAGGATGGTTCAACATCCATAAACCAATCAATGTGATACATCAAAGAATGAAGGATAAAAATCATATCTCAGAAAAAGCTCAACATCTTTGACAAAAACCATCTTTTCCCGATAGAAACTCTCAACAAAGTGGATATAGAGGACATACCTTCACATAGTAAAGGCTATAGATGACAAACCCATAGCTAACATCTTCAATCATGAAAAGCTGACTTTCCTCTAAGATCACGAACAAGACAAGTACGTCCACAATCACCACTTCCATTTAACACAGTACTGGGAGTCCTAGGCACAGCAGAAAACAAGAAATCGAAGGCCTCAAAATCAGAAAAGAAGAAGTACATCTTCTATTTGCAGATGACATGACACTACATATAGGATACCCTAAAGACTCCACTGAAAAAACTATCACAACTGATCAATGAACTCACTAATTTGCGGGATACAAAATCGATAGACAGAGATCTGTTGCATTTCTCTACACCAATAAGAAACTGTCAGAAGGAGAAATTAAAACAATCCCATTTACAGTTGCATCAAAAAGCATAAAATACTTAGGAATAAATTTAAACCAGTGAAAGCCCTGAACCCTGAATACTGTAAGGCGCTGAAGACATTGAAGAGGATACAAATAAATGGAAGGATATACCATGCTCGTCGACTGGAATGATTAATATTGTTAAAACGTCCTTACCACCCAAAGCAATATACAGATTCAGTGCAGTTCCTACAAAATAGCAATAGCCTTCTTCTCAGAACTAGAACAACTAATCCTAAAATTTATATGGAACCACAAAAGGCCCTGCCTGAATAGCCAAGGAGACCTCAAGAAAAAAAAGAAAGAATGAGGTATCACACTCCCTAATTTCAAACTACACGACAAAACTATAATCATCAAAATAGTGCGGTAATGGCATAAAAACAGATATATATATATATGTATATTCCTGGGCTGTTTTATTACATTGAGATATCTATTTATCTATTTATAGATATCTCAGTTTAATAAAACAGCCCAAATTGCCCAGAATATCTCAATGTAATAAAATAGCCCAGAAAGAAACCCACACCTATATGGTCCATCAATCTGACAAAGGAAACAAGAATATACAATGTATATTGTAAAGAGATGGTAAAGACAGCCTCTTCGATAAGAGATGCTGGGAAAACGGGACGGACACATGCAAGAAATAAATAAATAAATAAATAAATAAACCAACTTCTTACAGTATACACAAAAATAAATTCAAAGTGGATTAAAGACTTAACTTTAAGACCTGAAACCACAAAACTCCTAGAATAAAACACAGGCTGTAAACTCTTTAGCATTAGTCTTAGCAACATCTTTTTGGATATGTCTCTATGGGCAAAGGCAACAAAAGAAACAAAAGAAACAAATGAGACTCCATCAAACTAAAAATCTCTACACAGAGAAGAAACCATCAACAAAATGAAAGACAACCTACCAACTGGGAGAAGATAGTCACAAATTACACATCTGATAAGGGGTTAATACCCAAAATATATAAAGAACACATACCATTTAACAGCAGAGAAACAAACAAGTTTAAAAAGGGACAGAGGACCTGAACAGACATTTCTCCAAAGAGGACATACAGATGGCCAACAGCTTACAATCCCTTATTCTTTTTTTACGCCTACAGCACCTGGTCTTCCTAGGTGGTCTCCCATCCAAGTACTCACCAGACCTGACCCTGTTTAGCTTCAGAGATCAGACAGGATCAGGCTTGTTCAGGATAGCATGGCCATAGACTTCCTTTCTAATTTAGATGCCTTTTATTTCTCTTTCTTGTCTGATTGCTGTAGCTAGGACTTCCAATACTATGTTGAATAGAAGTAGTAAAATTGGGCATCCTTGTCTTGTTCCTGATCTTAAGAAAAACACTTTTAGCTTTTCCCCATTGAATATGATGTTAGTTGTAGGTTTGTCGTATATGGCCTTTATTATGTTGAGGTATGTTCCCTCTATTCTCACTTTGCTGAGAGTTTTTATCATAAATGGATGCTGGATTTTGTCGAACATTTTTTTCTGCATCTATCGATATAATCATATGATTTTTATCTTTCAATTTGTTAATGTGGCGTATCACATTAATTGATTTGCAGATAATGTACCAACCTTGCATCCCAGGAATAAATCCAACTTGATCATGGTTTATGATATTTTTAATGTATTGCTGAATTCAGTTTGCTAATATTTTGTTGCGGATTTTTGCATCAATGATCATCAGGGATATTGGCCTACAGTTTTCTTTTTTTGTAAAGTCTTTGCCTGGTTTTAGAATCAGGGCAATGGTGGCCTCATTAAAAGGGTTGGAAAGCTTTCTCTCCTCTTGAACTTTTTAGAATACTTTGAGAAGAATAGGTGTTAATTTTTTTATTTTTTTTTGAATGTTTGGTAAAATTCACCTATTAAGCCCTCTGGTCCAGTATTTTTCTTTGTTGGAAGTTTTTCTATTACTGATTCGATTTCATTGGTGGTAAATGGTCAGTTCAGATTTTCTGTTTCTTCTTGACTCAGTCTTGGGATATTATATGTTTCTAGGAATGCATTTATTTCGTCCAGATTGCTCCTAGTATTTTCTTATAATCCTTTGTGTTTCTGTGAGGTCCGTAGTTACTTCTTCTCTTTCATTTCTGATTTTATTTATTTGAGTCCTCTCTTTTTGTCTTGATGAGTCTGGTTAAAGGTTTTTCAATTTGGTTTATCCTTTCAAAGAACCAGCTCTTGGCTTAATTAATCTTTTGTATTGTTTTTCTAGGCTCTATTTCATTAATTCCTTCCTTTTCATTAATTTTCTCTAATCTTTTGTATTGTTTTTCTAGACTCTGTTTCATTAATTCCTTCCTTCTACTCACTTCGGGTTTTGTTTGCTATTCTTTTCTAGTTCTTTTAAGTGTAAAATTAGAGTGTTTATTTGAGATTTTTCTTGTTTGAGGTAGGCCTGTATTTCTATGAATTTCCCCTTAGGGCTGCTCTCACTGTGCCCCACAGATTTTGAGTCATGTTTTCATTTTCATTTGTCTCTAGGTATCTTTTGATTTCTTCCTTGATGTCATTGTTAGCCCATTCACTGATTACTAGCATGTTGTTCAGCCTCCTTGTATTTGTACATTTTCCAGTTTTTTTCTTGCAGTTGATTTCTAATTTCATACAATTGTGGTCAGAGAAGACACTAGAAATGATTTCAGTCTTCTTAAATTTATTGAGATTTGTTTTGTGGCCTAACATGTGGTCTATCCTGTCTAGTATGTCTTAGAGAAATTTGCACATTTGCACATAGGGACATGTTCAAAATATGCTCCTTGTAGCTTTGTTTCTAATAACAAAATATTTTTTTAAAAAAGAAAGACCTCTGAATATTTGGCAACAAAATGAAAAATGAATTGTTGCTTATTTATGTAATGGATGTTATGTAGCAATGAAAGTAAATGAATTAGAAATATATGTTTCAAAACATAATAATTAGCACAAATATCTAATGGTGGAAGGATAGAGACAGCAAGGCCTTCCCTGGCCACTAGATCCAAAATTTCAACTGTCCCAAACCCATCCTAAAATCATACCCCCTTATCTGTTTTTTTCTTATGTCCTTAGTAGTTATTATCTAACATACTATATGTTTTTACTTACTTTTCTTGCTTGTCTCTCTGCCTCTATAGAATAGAAACTCTATGAGGGCAGAAATTTTTATTTAAATTCTTTACCTTTTTTTGTTGTCATTAACCAATCTATTTTTTTCATTTTTAAATTATAGACACTACATAACTAAACAAATTTATTAACATTCCACTCTTACATTTCTTATCAACAAATGGAAATAAAATTCATGATCAAAAAAAAAAAAAGAACAAAGCTAAATACGGAAAAATGCTTATAAAACTAAATATAGTCTATGGCCATGCCACCGTGAATATGACTGATCTCTTCTGATCTTGGAGCTAAGCAGGGTCGGGCCTGGTTAGTACTTGGATGGGAGACCACCTAGGAAGATGAAGTGCAGTAGGCGTAAAAAAAAAAAAAAAAAAAAATCTAAATATAGATCCTAGCATTAAGAGCTAAACAGAGAATGTAATTTTAAATTCTTAGTAGGTAATAAATTTGTGTAGAAACTGAGCACTTACGAATTATTTAAAACCTGGATAGACTGACCAGAAATTACACAGTTGGATCATGGAAAAACAGCAGAAAGCAGTTATCAGTGAATCTATACTGTTTCAGCTGCACTCCACACCCTTCTCAGAGGAAAGTCAGGCATTGATTAGCTACTGGGCCAGACTAATACTGGCAGAACCAATGATAGTAACCTGCCTATCAGAAGAGACTTCCACTGGATTGGCAATTTTGATCTGGGTCTCGGACATCTGGCAGATCTCATTAATTAATGTTGGTGCCTTGCAGCTAATTATACAGCCAATTAAGTTATTTGGACTTGCAAGTTCATGGGTGGTTTGAATAGATGCATCCAAACTTGCCCAACAGTCTTTCATCCATGGAGAGCTAGAGTCAGTGCCAGCAAATCTAGTCCCATCATGCACCATGGCAAAGTAAGAATGTTGTCTTGCCACCTGGTTAACTTTGGCAAGATTGAGTGGA
Source organism: Pteropus medius (assembly GCF_902729225.1). Classification (NCBI taxonomy): domain Eukaryota; kingdom Metazoa; phylum Chordata; class Mammalia; order Chiroptera; family Pteropodidae; genus Pteropus; species Pteropus medius. The sequence goes on along the minus strand of NW_024345916.1, from coordinate 621,703 downwards.
GAAATGGTATGTTGTCCTTGAATTGAATAGGCATCTAGAGATGGTCCATCCAGGTCATGGGTAGCATGGGGGTAGCCTGCAACATTTCTGTTCTAATTTGACTGCCCTCACAGATGACTGGAGAGCTGGCTGGTACACACTGCTATGGAATGGCATGACTTGCTCCCTTGTGGAGATGGGGAGAGCATCTCCAACCTTGAGACACTTGGTGACAGACTCTAGCACACCAGCTCACAGAGTTAGGCAGCATAACCCCCTTCCCGCAGTGCCTAAAATTGCCTGGCCATAGTAGCTACTCAATAAGTATTTGATGAATTAATGAATGAATAAAGTATAATGCCATTTTAATAAAATTTAAAACATGTATAAGTACTAAAGATTATTTATAGATACATGTATACACAGTAACGAATACTACGACATGCATGGAGATTATACACACTGATTTCAGGAAGTGATTGCTTCTAGGTGGGGAGGAAGAGGAACCATATCCGGGAGAGACATAAAGGAGGCTCAACTGTATGTGTAATATAAGATTTATTTAAAATATCTGGAGGAAACATGGCAACATGTTCAGAAGTAACAAAACTAGGTGGTAGGTACCTAGAGACTTGTAAGATTACTCTTTGTATTTTCGGTATGACTAAATAGTTTATTTAAAATATCCTACCCAGAGCTATACCACCAACCACCACCTGCCAACACCATCAGCCATCGGAGACTGCCTTTCATTCCCATGAATATTCACAGCACTGTGTGGGCAATCCTTTTGGATGACAACTTACTCCACTTCTCTCATTTCTCTACTGAATCATAAGACCTCCGATATTGAATTTTACTTTTGCACCCATCACATGATTTTTATGGTCTTACTACAAAATGGATTTTCAATAAATACTGAATTGAGTAGAATGAAAATGTTAATTTGAGAAATGGCAAACAGAACTGGCTACATAATTTTCGAGGCCCAGTACAAAATGAAAATGTGGGCGCCGTTAAAAAATTTAGCATTTCAAGATGGCAAAAGCAGAGTATTGAATCAATGGCAAGACCCTTGTGAGTATGGAATCTTGTGTAGCTGCACAGGCCTCACACTCATGAAGCTGGTCCAGAAGCTTGGAATGCAGGACTCATAAAGTATCTGAATAATTTTAAAAGGTAGAATATGGAAAGGCTGATGGTTATGCACCAAAATTCATTCTCTTTTTCTTTCACAAAACAGAGTAATGGCTTGATGCATAGTTGCCCAGGTAGGGAATGCATCCCTCAAGCCTTGTAGTGAGGTGTATCCTTGTTACTAAGTCCACTACGACAGATGAGGTGGAAGTACTGCACACAATGTCAGAGCAGCAGTGCCCCTCTTACACTCTCTTGCCCTGCTCTGCCGGCTGGAACTCAGTTTTGTGGTAACCCAGCTTCAACCATGGAAACAACCTCAAGGGCTCAGGCTGGCAAAACTACAAGATGGAAGGACTCTAGGTCAAGACAGAGATAGAGAGAGAGAGAGAAGAAAGAGAAAGAGAGACAGAGAGAGAGAAACAGAGAGACAGAGACAGAGAGAGAGGCAGAGATGCCAGCAACGCAGCATACACACACCTCCTTAGATCAGCAGGTGGCCAAATTAGTGTATGCCTCTGGTTACAGCACCTAGCTTGGTTGACTTAAGTAATGTGACAGAAATACCATTTTTGCTTCACCCAACAGCCAAAATTAAGCCCTTGTAGAGCGAAGCCAGCTTGTAACAAGTTCCTAGGCCCCGCAAAATAGCAGCGATGGGCCCTGGGCCAGTCCCAAAGAAGGAGCTTGGCTTAGGGAGGTAGACTGAGCCCTCCATCTAAGGTGAAAGCACATATGCTTTCTCCAAATAAATTCAAGCAACAGCTCAGGATGTTAAAGTTCCTCAATGGAGCTAGTTTGGAAACCCCTGCATAGAAGTGCAGATGCCCTCAGGGGTACCACAAACCCTCCCTACAAGCATAGGATGAGCTGTCCTGAGCTCAGGAACCAGCTCCCCACTGACCATTCAGAACTCTTTCTCTAGGAGTCAGAGTAAGCAAGATCACTGGACCTGAAAACCAGCTGGGCTGTGTCAGATGGCCCAGGGGAAGAGACTATTTATCAGCGGGATTGAAACTCTATAGAGTCATCTAGTTCCCAGCAAGGCTACAAACATCTTCCAAAATATGTTCAGCCCCAAATCCAACCAGCTACTCACCAAATAACATCCAGGGATCAAAGATCAGGTGTTACATAACACAAGGCCCACATCGGGGAGACACACACACATACACAGACACACACACACACACACACACACACACACACACACACACACATACTCATAGAATCTTTCTTTGGCAAAAAGCTTTGGCTTTTATAACCACATTCTACTTGAATTTGTTCAGGAGTTTAGTTTTTTTAAAAAAATAGCTACGATTAAGGAATATCCATGTCTGATATTTCTATTTCAATAAAAAATGGGCCAGCTATCTGAAGGTGCTTAGGCAGAGGGAAACTAGAATTTCTGACCCTGGACCTTGCAGAAAAGAATATGGAATTTGCTGAAAGATGTGGCTGAGGAGATACCTGAAAAAAATGTTTTCTATAATTAACATTTTCAATAATATTTAGCATATCTTCAAGAAACTGGCTGGACTCTTCGTTAGAGCCAGTAAAACAGTGAAGATTCAAGGAACTTCCCCAAGGCCAGAGAGAGACTTGATGTCAGAGCCAGGATCAGGCTCGTCTCAATGGACCCGGTCTTGTCTTCAGCTCACGTTCACACCTTCTTCCCTTTTAATTAAAAAGAACCGCAGAGAAACAGACTGGTATCAAGCAAAGGCCAAAACTGCACGTATATACTTGTCAGACTGTGTTTTCAAAATCACAGTATTTCTACAATTACCGCCAAAGAGCTAGAAAGAAGGACTGGGATATATTGCAGGGCTTAAAATACTAATGAGAAATACGCCTTAGGATTCGAACAGCAATGTAGGAAAGAGAAGGGAGTTGAAAAGAAGCTGAAACTGTGTGCAGAGAGATGAGTGGGTGGCTTACACTCTGAAAGTGGGCACGCTCTTGAGGCCATTAATACAGGGCCCAGGACAGAGGCTGGGGGACATAGGGACAATTTGCCTTCACGATACTCCCCAATAGCATGGGTCCATGGGAAATCCAATGAACAAATATAGTTTCACTCAACCTTTTGATGAGGTGAAAAGCATTGCAGATACTGACCTAACTGGAAATAAAAAGACAAAAAAAAAAAAAATTAAGAAAGTTTAAAAAGCATGAGTGGTGAGACATTTGAAATAAATATTCTGGGCCCAACACCCTCTGGAGGTCGAGGAACAGACTCAGTTAATGCAGGGAGGCCAGACATAAGCTTCCTACCAGGCCAAGAATGAAAAAGGCATGCAGAGGTAAAACAGGTGGTGAGTGGTTAAGAACCTGCATCTTTCATCAGAGTCAAAAGGAAAAAGGCTCACAGCTTTAAGAATGACTAAAGTGTCAAACATGGCAACTGATAGACTCACTATTTCTTGATCTGACTTCATTTTGTGGGGCAATTGATTAAAAGGGGGTTACTTGTAGTTGGCCAGAGCAGAAAGAGAGATTGTGGCATTTTTTATTAAAATTATTGGGGTAACATTGGTTAATAAAATCAAACAGGTTTCAAGTGTATGATTCAACAATACATTATATGTATATTGCGTTGTGTGTTCACCATCCAAAGTTAAATTTCCTTCCATCATCAAATACTTGAACTCCTGTACCCCATTCATCTTTCCCCTCCCCCCTTCCCTCTGATGACCTGTAATCCACTAGTCTGTGTCCATGAGTCTCTGTTTGTTTGTCACGTTTGTTTGTTGCTTTCAGTTTCATATTCCACATATGATTGTGGCCTTTCTAAAACCACAAAAGCCATTGTTGGTAGCAGAGTCAAAGAGAAAGGCTGAAACAAGAGAGTTTGCTTCCTCTTTTTATTCTTGGCCATGTAAGGACACAATGAGAAGTCAGCAGTCTTGTGACCCAGAAAAGGGCCTCCCCAGAAATCAATCTTGCTGACACTCTGATCTCAGACTTCCAGCTTCTAGAACTGTGAGAAATAAATTTCTGTTGTTTATTTTTTAAAAAGAGATAGAGAACAAAGGCTGGTAAGAATTTTATCAAGGGATCCCTGCCTACCATGCCCAGATGTCTACCTTCCTGTAGGTGTCCTGTCTCCATGAACACACACCCAGAGCCTACACTAACCTTTACAGGATGACCCGAAACAAGGCCTTCACTGTAAAACATCATGGATGCCTGTCACGTCGCCCCAAGAGCTCCTGGAGAGTAGTGCTAGCCCTGCCTTTTCCAGCCTTCACAGTTCTTGGCTGTTTTTGTCCAGCTCCTGAATTTTGATGATAGTGGTGTTCATGGCCTCTACCCCAGTGGCTGACTTTGGGATTTGGGGAGGTTACTTGATCTTTGGCTTGCCTGCCAGGGCTGACCCAGACCTCTGACTGTTTTCTCCCTGGTAAGACCTCTATCTTAGTTTCAGCCCCTGGGTTCCACAATACCCAGCTGTAGCCCACCCATCCAACATCCTGCCTTCTAACTCTAGCCCCATGAGTGTGGTTTTAAGACAGGGCTGTAGCCCACCCATCCAACATCCTGCCTTCTAACTCTAGCCCCATGAGTGTGGTTTTAAGACTTAAGACAGGGCCACATTGTGGTTGTACCTCTACTTGTAATTTGTTGCAAATTACAATTTGCTTAGCAATCTCTAGCAAAGCCTACATGGTTAGTCTCCTAGCCTGGGTTTATTTCTTCTTTATTAATCTCTTTATTGTCCTTGAGATGCCAGAATTTAAAAACAATTACCACAGCCACTATTGGAGTTTTGTTAAGGAAATGTCCTCAACCCAAGTAGATCAAGGCTCTGGTAGCTCTAACTTGAGAATTTTATTCATTCCCAACTGTTTTGGAGCCTCTACAAAGGGCCAGGAAGCATAGCACACACAGGGAAACCAAGGACAAGACACAGTCCCAATTCTCATGATACTCATAGCCTAATGAGGAGAAAGACAAGTACCCAAGTGGTTATGATTCAGTGTGCATACTACTGAGAGGTAAGTAGAAGAGGCGTGATGCTTCATCCAAAAGAGATGATGACTGAGCTCATAGTTAAGAAAAGTAAAAGAATAATAAGGGTAAGAGGAGAAAGGTTTGCGAGGGAGGGTGTTCCTAGCAGTGGGAGCAGCGTGAGGGTCAGAGCTCTTAATTTTGTGTGGTGCATCAGTTTGGCTAGAAGTTGGGGGAGGGGTGCAGGGTGGGCAAGTACTCCCAGGGGGATGAAAAGATGGAGCTTGGCAGATCCACAGCCTGGTGGGTCATGTACTCCAGGCTAAGCAGTTTAGACTTTATTGTGTAATGTACTTTGGTTCTCAAAGTTTAGTGTACATAAGAAGCAGTGGGGGAGATTGTTTTAACAGTAGGTTCCTGAACCCTCCGTGCAGAAATTCAGATTCAACAGGTCAAGGAGTGGACTCAGAAATTTGTATTTTAATAACCAATCCCTTCACTGGGTGAAACGTTTAATGCAAATGGTGATTGTGTGACACTTTTCCAAATATAGCTAGAGCCTTAGAGGAGTGGCATGATCAGATCCGTTTCAGAAAAATCACTCTGGCAGAAAGTACCCCGTACACGCTCACTCAGCAAAGCCCCTAATCCTTCGATAATCCCCCAGTAACCTTCTGTTGCCCAGGGACTGCAAAGCTCAGAGTTGGCTCTGAAGAGACAGTCTCCTGAGAAGAGAGGCTGCTGGGAAGCTCATGCCTGAGTGCTCCTGAACTATCCTGCTTTAGACCTTATGTAGCCAAAACTCAAGACAACAAGGTATGCAGATTGTGAAAGCATGAAAGCCTTGGGCCCCAGGTCCACTAGTAGACGCCTGGATTCTGGAGGACACAGGCTCCCTCAGGGTGGAGCCTGCAGCAGATCTATGTCTAGCCTAGTCAGGGCTACAGGAGCTCCTGACAGAACAGAACCTGCACTCATTTGGTTAACAAAGACTCCTGGGGAATTGGGTGCAGGCCCTGTCAGCTCTTTACCCGTGAAATGCCAATTATATCATCTCAGAGAACTGAACCTCTTCTAATTAATGTAACCTAGTTTCTTGCAGTCAATGGTGGTAAATACATCAATAAATATTTTGTGATGGCTACAACAACGACATTCCAACCAAAAGCATGTTCTTTCATTTCTTAGATGTGCCTAATCGACTGAGCTGGATTTCTGCTACCTCAGTGCTCCTCGATGCTCACCACCCATGCCACCCCAGGCCCTAGAAGCCGTCAAACCCAGACCTGTCCCCTCTTCCCACGCCTCTTCCACAGCGAAAGTCACATCTCTTCCAAAATTGGACAATAATACAATCAGTTACATTTTGTTTCATATTCTACCATCTCAGAGGGCAAGAACCATGTCTTGGCTTCCTTTATTCTGGCTCCCTGTGTTGTGTCCAGAATAACCAGACCCAACTTGAGTGCTCTTAACCAGGAGACAGTTTATTAGCCGGCGGCTGTCCTTGCAAAGGAGCAGCCCCGAAATGTCAAGATACAAGGTTTTTAAGCCCTAAATCCTATTCCTCATTCTGTCTTAAACACAAAGGTCCATCTTTTTCCTATTTACTACCTGTCAACCCACTGGTCAGGTGTGTAAGCGGGAAGTACAGAAGCAGAAAGCTTGTGTTAGAATGTTATGTTCCTACGGGTGATTGTCTATGTTCCCCTGGACAATAGCCAGTGTTCCCATGGGCGATGGCCAAACAGTAATTTTCAGCTTATATACAATTGATTATTTTTCATGCCACGCAAGCAAGCAGGGTTACACAGGCTAAAATTGGCAGTTAGCGTATGAGCTCATTGTTACAAGTTTCATGATTAACAGAATGTGGTTAGGGGTTCCAGAAACTAGGCCTAAGTTATAGACTTCCTTTGTCCAGTTTCAGGTTTTAATTATTCTTTAACCCTTTCACATTTCAGCAGGCCATTACACCTGCTCCAAGCAGCCACTCAGATGAGAAGGTCTGAAATAAGCAAGAGGCCTCCGTATGGGTGGGCTGAGCCTCACTTTCAACCCCCAGCCAAAGAGCTAATGACTCAGCTCTGCAGCCACACAGTCACCAGCCTCTAAACTGGGGTATTTGCTTCCCGAACACCACTCAGATCATTTTTTTGGCTTGCACTTAGCAGGACTGCCTCTTTACCAGCTGAAATCTGACCAGTATTTGCTAGCATTGAGTCTCATTGACTTTCTGGTGGGACACCACTGAGGAACTAGAGAAGAAAATAAAAAAATAGTCATGTTTGGGTGCTTTAAACAGCTATTAAGAGATGGTTCCATTTAAATCAGCTACAGAAACCTTATTCAAACATTTTGGCATTTCTACGTCAATTTGTCCATTAGTTTCTAGGCCATAAATGATTAAACATCATTTGTGTGTGCATGTGATCAAATGACATTTGTGGGTATGTAGTCAATACCTTAAAAAATTTAAGAAACATCAATCTGATGTTATTAATTAAATAGTAAGTTTCAAAATAGGTATCAAAAATATTTATAATAATGAGTTCCTAGAGAAGTGGTCATTTGTAATCAACTTTCAATACCATGATTAAAGCTTGAAGAGATGGCCATCGAGATGCTATTCTACTCTAAAGAATTAAAATAATAAAGTCACTACAATTCATTAACATGAGGAGTTGAGTGGTTGGCTGTCTTCGTGCGGAGGCCAAGAAGTCAAAATGATCCAAGAATGACTGTCTCTCTGCTTTCCATGATGCCTGAGGCTTAGAACTGACCCAGCTGGTGGGCACTGTTACCATTCATTCTGATCTAGGAAAATGATACCTGAAATCTCAAGAAAACTTTAAGGTGTAGGAATTGATTTGTTTTAATAAAAATAGACCTTTAAGTCGTCTTCAAGTTTACGTCATTTTATAGCTATTTTGTCAAAGGTAAGGACATGTATGTCAAGTACTTTCATACACATGAAATTCCTTTCATGTCATTTATTTCTAGATATTATTATCCCAACTTTAATTAAGAGGATTAACCTCGGGCTCAGAGAGATTCAAGATCATATAACTCGTAAGTAGTAGAGTGGGGATTCACCCAAATCTGTCTGCCCCAATCCCCATAGTCTTTCCATCACATTTTCTTTCTACCACACCCTACCTATGATACCTGGATGTGCTGCCTCATCCAGAAGACACAGCTGTTTCTCAAACTTATGGTCAAGAATTTTCACCTAGTGTAAACAAAATTCACAACAAACTCTACTTATTGGTCTACTGACCCAGGATGTCTCCTAACACTTATACCAATGCCATTAAAGCCAGAACCAAAGATCAGGAAGCCCCACCACCACACTCCTACTTTTACAAGTGCCCTTGGCTTGGAGACACTGCTCAGAAACACACAACTATTTTTCAGACATCAAATGGCAAAGTGAGTTTCAGGAGATCAATATTTAAACACACACACACACACACACACACACACACACACACACACACACACACTAGCTGAGCTGCTCTTCATCTTGCCATACAAAAAGCTTTATGTGAACCTGGCCGGTTCTTCTCAGAGATTGTATTTCAGATGGGTTGGGCTGAGTCCTCCCCATTCTCATATTGTCATCTCGGTTTATGAACTCTGACTTCCTCAAGCTGTAATAATCATGTGACAAAGGCTGTGATGCTACAACCCATCCATGACAAACAAAGGAGGCTAAAGAGACATAATAGAAATGGGAGGAACACTATTATTTGTCAAGTTCCTATTGTAAGCCAGAAGCTTTCAAAATAATTCTGTTAAGTAGTTTTTTTACCCCCACTTTTTAGACGAGGCCTCCTAAGCTCTGGGAGATTGAGTGACTTGCCAAGCTCAAAGAGCTAATGAGAGGCAGAGCAAGATTTGAACCCAAGACTCTCTCTTAACACCCACATGTTATCTCATTTTATTTTATCTCATTTTAATTTTATTCTATTTTGTTTCAAATTATATAATTTACTCTTCCTCATATTATGATGATGGTATTATCATTCCTACTTTACAGATAAAAAAAACTGAGGTTCCTTCTGAAAAGGTTTGTCTTCTGGAACACTCAACTCAAGCACTTTTCACACTGTCTTATATTACCATTATTGATAGACAAGTCAAGACTTTTAGCAGAACATAATAGAACATAAGCTTCTTGAGGACAAGCCCCTCACAGTGAGTCTTCGAGTAGCTTCCAAGTTTTAATGACATAACCATTGCCTACATGGTAATGATGTAATAACCTTCATCGAAAACACCATAACTTTTAAATCAAGGTCTTAACTAAAACTCAAATCTGGAAGCAACTGATGTGCTTTGTCTTTCTCAACTTCTAAGTTTCTCGATTAAGACTTCCTTAATTGCAAATAACAGAAAGAAATCTGAGTCAGCATCAATAAAACAAGGGTTTTATTGGAAGGATGACATCCAAGAACTAGGGCAAGACAGCATATGAGACCTCAATAAGGGAATTTTAAGACTTTCCTTTTGCAGCTTGGGCAGCTTACATGACTCAATTTCCAGCTCCAGAACTAAGTCCAAAATCCCAGAAAGAGAATTGAATGCATCCAAACGATCCATTACAGTGGAAGCAGGTTTACATGGTAGAAACAGGGCTTCTGGGACTCACCCCATGAGGTTGCAGAGTTCTTAGGCAAAGAGAAAAGTCACTCCTAAATAGTCACTCACAAAATAAATATATAGTAACTTCAATTCTAAACCTAAGAGAATAATATGGTGGGGGAAACACCATATAAGAAGTCGGGAGACCTGATTCCCATGAACTCTCTGCACTGGTTTTGGGCAATTTCTTCATCTGTAAAATGAGGATTTGAAGTAAATGACCAAATGCCTTCTAAAGCCACCCTCAGTTCTAAGTCACTTTACATGGTTGGTATAACAGTCACTTCAAGGAGATTTTAAAACAGCTATCTGAAGAATTAATGTGTTTTGATGAGCCCCAGGGTTGTTTGAAGCTTCTTCCTATGAAATGAATGAGTGCAATGTCTCAAGAATGTCAACATCCTGCTCTGTGCAAGGGAAAAGAACAGATCAATGTGGTGATTCTAGGTCTTCAGGGCTGGCCTCACAGATCCCACTTCTAATGGGACTTCTTTCACACTGATCTAATATTCTAGTTGTCCTCAACTCACCCAGCAGACCACATGACTGCAATGTCACATTACTACACTGAATTTTGGTCAATATTTTAATCTTGCCTCCGATTAACTCTAAACCTGATTCAGAGTTAGTGCTGGCATTACCCTTGTCATCCGTTGCTAATCAACCAAAACAGAACTCAACTCATTATTAAAAGAGGAATAGTGAACCAGGGCAATTTGTTTCAACCATATGCTTGTATCATGCTCTCCAGGTCCCTCTTTTTCATGATTCTATCTGCACCAACTACGATACTTGAATTTTTGTCTGGAACTAAATTAGTTCTCACCTGAAACACATTTAAAATTGTAGCATATTTGCCAACCCTACTTACTCCACTTCTAACCCCCTTACTCTGCTCTACTTTTCATTTTCCCATAGCATTTATCACGTTCCAACATATATAACACGTCTATTTTTATTGTGATATTCTCTCACCAGATTATATGCTCCACAAGGGTTTATTGTGGATATCTTACTGTAGTACAACAAAAATATATATATTTGGTCTTTGTCTTTGGTTCCTGGCACAGAACTCCTAAAACCCTGAGAATTTCCTGAGTGATAAGAGTGTCTTTTGTTATTCATAATGAACCTCTTTTTGACCATAGCTGAGTTTATACTAATGAGGTGACTAGTAGTGGGGCCCCAAAGAGCTTCAGGTGGGGACTGGTTGCCATATGATTAGGGAGTTGGAATTTTCAGCCCCATCCTCAATCTCCTGGGAGGAGAGAAAGGCTAAAAATTAAGTTCAATCACCAATGGCTGATGATTTCATCAATTATTCCTATGTGATGAAACCTTACACAAAAACTCTAAACAATGGGGTTCAGGAGCTTCCGGTTTGTTGAACTCATCCACATGCTGGGAACATGGTGCACCCAGATCCCACTGAGCCAGAAACTCTTGCACTTGAGAACTTTCTGGGCCTCGCCCTACATACCTCTTCATCTGGCAGTTCATTTATGTTCTTTATAATAACCTGTGATCATAAGTATAAGTTCCTGAGTTCTGTAAATTATCATATCTGTGGGGGTATTGTGGGAGCCCCCAATTTTGTAGTCAGCCAGGCAGAAGTGTGGGACCCCATTTGTGGGTGGCATCTGAAGTGCGACAGTTTTGTGGAACTGATCCTTTAACCTTTGGGGTCTACGCTAACTCCTGACTGTGTCAGAATTGAGTTGAATTGTTGGATACCCTGTTGGTATTAGAGAACTGGAGAATTGGTTGCTATTGAAAAATGACACACTTACACTCCTAGAAAAGTGCCTGGCACATAGTAGGCACTCAACTAATATTTGCTGAATGAATGGATAGGTGAATGGATGGATGTCATTGAAGTTAAGCCAGGAGGCATCGAGGATCTTAGGGCAGCTTAGAACTCGGGGTTTTTTGCCCACTCCACCAGTGTAGAGCCTGGTCTAGTGGAGAGAAGAGTACTGGCCCTCTCTGAAACTCAATCTTCACTATCCTCAGTGATTCTTCGGATTGGCCCCACACAGTAAAATACAGCCCTGAACACGTCTCTAAATCTTCGAAGCCTGGACTAAAATCACACAGGAAAGGCTGGTGCATAAGACACAAGTTTGAGATTCATTCTCAGCAGGAAGCAGATGGGACTCCAAGCGGGCCAACAGCACAATCCTCTATGTTTTCAGCAAACAAGCTTTCCCCAGCTGGGGCATTCAAGAGACAGCTGTGTGGCTCTGTCCATCTCTTCTCTTAGTTTTTAGCTTCTACATACAACACTATGGGGAATTTTAAAGAAATTCCACTTACCGCACAACATTCACAAGAACAAATTCTAGACGGATGAAAGCATTTAACTTAAATATGCAACTTCTACATTACTAGAAAAGAATACTATTGTAATCTTGGGGTCAGAGAGTCCTTTATAAGCAGAACAGAAAACAAAGGGATAATAATGAAAATATTAGGCAGATTTGACTAAATAAATTTCAAAACATTTTAAGACTAACAATGTTAAAGATAAACTGATACAAATATTTTCAATATAGACAAATAAAACAATTACTAGTGGTAATCTATAAATTAATATAAACTACGAATTAATATAAACTCTTTGAAGACAAAGGACAGGAGAGAAGAAATTTTCTTTGTGAGGATGGGCAGGGGCAAAAAAAAAAAATAGGAAGAGAACAATTAGAAAAAGAAGAGCATCTCTCCTTCCGCTTGACCCCCGTACTGAATTTGAGGTCCCTACAAGAAGCATTAGCAACAGATGCTGATGGGACCATTCAGCAGAGATGTCTCAAGACTCAGGATCTAAGCAGAGCAGTCTTGGGGCCCCAGGGTGGTTGGCACACAGTGAGCAGATCACTCTTTCCCCACCTCTGCCTGACACTCAACATGCCCAGGAAACTCTGCCAACCAAAGATTAGAAACTTTGGAGATAGTGCCCATGCCATGGACTTTGGTGTTTGGCTTCTATGAAATTCTCCAAGCTTTTGTGAGCAGTGGATGCAAAAGAAGCATGGAAGAAAGGGAACACAGAAGTTGTCGTATGGAGCCACAACCAGTGACAGGTTTGCAGACACATGTGAGGCACCCTTTTGAGGACTTCCAGAAAGTACTGGAGGACATTTTGAGGGGCTTGCGAATCTGTTTTTACTTGAGATACTACAATAGAAAATGCCCAGGCATACATATATATGCATTTCTTTTAAACTTTGGAAGGATATGGTTTTCTTGGGGGAAAATAGGATTATGAGAGGAGGTAGAAAATTCCACTTTCTATTGAATACACTTCTGTAATTTAAATTTTTTTAAATAAGAAACACATTACTTTCATAGTAGTAACTTAGTAACATAGGAGATAGTTTCATTTAGGAAAAAAGTACACAAGATAGGGCATTCGGCTTTTAAAGATTGAGCTCTTCTCTACATTTTGATGACAGCATGAGCCACAAAAATGTCATCTAGTATATGTTGTGACTGGTGGCAGGAAATAAAGCACAGAGCAGCAGGATGCATGGGAGCTTTCCTGGCCCCAGGAACCAAACCATGTCCAAGGGCAAAATCTGTTTTGGTGGCCAGGAGGGAGCACCAGGGTTAGTTATTATCCCTGGTGTGAAGGTCCTGACTTTTTCTGTCTCCAGAGTTCTCAGAAAAACACCTTCTTTTGTGGGTAGTCACCACAAAGTTCAAAGGCTTTTTCTCTCACACATGCTTAGGTTGCAAGCAAGAGATGGAACTGAAGTCTCATGCTCCACTACTCCGTGAAAATGTTTTCATCGAGATTCACAAGGCCTGGCCTGGCCTTTCCCTCCAGCCTCATTTCTCTCCTTTCTAGCTCTTGCTCCAGGCACTGAACTAAGTGCGGTCCCCAAACTGTTACCTCTCTCTAACCTGGAATCCACTCTCACCTGCCACTTGTGTCATTCTTCCATTCCCAGCTGTGTGATTACCCCCTGAAGAGAGTCCTCCCTGGGTGAGATACCATCAGTTCTGCTCCAGGAACACCCTGCATGAACCTCTGAAACTTTACCCCTCTGGAGAATGGCTGCCTGATTGCCTGTGTGGCCCCCACCAGACTGGTAGCTCTTTTGCTGCAAGGGTGATAGTATTACCATAGTAGCCTCCAGCTCTGGATGTAAAGCTCCATAAACATCTGCTGAATGAGTAACCTGCAAGCCCAGCCTAACCCTTCAGGCATCCTTAAGCCAGGCCTCATGGCTCATTTTTAAGCTCCTCACAGTTCCTGGGGGAAGGAAAGACGGTGGCAAAACCCCAACAAATAACTGCACTTACTAAATTGTCTCTTCCCAGAAGAGAAACTTCAACGCAAAAAGAGAGTTAAATGCCAATAGGGTAACTGGGACTGCAGACCTCCCACACAAAGTTCTCAGAGTGTCAATTTACCGGGAACAAAATGGAGTTACAAGGCCTGGCAGGGCTAAGGAAAGCACACCGGGGGCCTGGAATTCTAGCTCTGAGTCTACTCCCAAACCACTGTGACTTTGGGCAAATCCTTTCACCTCTCAGGCCTGTGTCCTGGTGCCTGTGAAACAAAAAGCTGGGTCAGATGCTGGCTAAGATCTTGAGAGAGGAGACAGATAGGAGAGAAGCTAACCAATCTGAAAAGCACATTAGTTGGGCTCTACCCAACCTGGACCTCAGCCCTGGATACAGCCCAACCCAAATTCTCCTGCTTAAGACAAACTTCTCTGCAGCGAACATTCTCAGTCTGGGCCACAGGGCAAAAATCTCACCAAGGCCTTTGCAGTTGGTGCTTTTTCTAAACTGGACTCGTCTTTTCCTTTGAGAAGAAGGACACGTGCCTCCTCACACCCCATTTGCCACAGTGGGAGTTTTGCTCAGACTTTATTTCTACCTAGGCCAGGAAATAACTGGCCCCATAGTGCTGGGTTACATCGCCAGCCTGAGCCTCCCTCCCTGAGGCAACTCTGGAGGTAAATCCTCACGCCCTTTCCAAGGTGCTGGATTTGGGAGGCTGCTGACTACCTTATGAGGAAGAGGGGAACATGTGCATTCCCACTGATTTCACTGAGCTGGGGAGGAAAGAAGAGAGTTGTTATTTTTCCTCTATTCTACTAGATGCACAGGCTTGGACATCGAGTTGACCTGGGTTCAAGTCTCAGTTATGCTGCTTTCTAATTATTGGACTTTATGCCAGTTTCCAGCCTTTCTGCATCTCAGCTTTGAATCTGCAGATTGGGACTATAGTGCCTACCTCGAAGGGTTGTTAAGAAGAGTAACTCAAACGACACCTGTCAAACACACAGCAGAGGGCCTGTCAAGCACAGAGTACTTAGCAAATGTCAGCAACTGTTAACAGCCTCGAAATGTCTGGCACAGAGGAATAGGGCTGATTTTTTTAAAGAATTTCCCCATGAATCATGGTCAGGACCAAATCCTGATCCCAGAGCCCAGAACTCAGGTCTTTTCATGCCACCCTCTCACCATCTCATAGTTCCAGCTACTTTGAATTAAAGAACTGAGAATTCAGAAATGTGAGAATGAAAATCCCCATGCAAAGACTGGCCTGCTCCTGACCGCAGTGGCAGACCCAAAGCCAGGAATCCCCACGGCTCAGATCTGCAGTTTCTTTCTGCCCTGGCAGCACAGCCCTGAGATCAGGCTGCCCAAAGTCAAGTCACTGACTTTGAGCCTGCAGTGCCTCTGCCCTAGTGAGCTTTTGCTTACTCATAGTGGGACCTTCAGAATAGTTAATTTTTAATCCCATGAAAAATCCCTGCATCCTGCTTTGTGGGGCAATAAAACCAGGAAGTTGGAGCCCTGGTGGGATGTTTGATAATGGATGGCACCTGGAATGGAGAGACGGGCCCCCAGGTGCCTCTGCCAGCTCTGGGCCAATAAATCTTTTGTTCAGTCTGGTTTACCTTCAGTTCCTTGTATTAAATAAAACCAAAGGATAGAGATGAGTCAGGAGATAGGATGAATAAAGACTAACTCAAATGTTAAGTTAGGGTACTCAGCCAAACCCTCCTTGACTTGGTTAATAAATAAGCCAGTGATTAAGCTGCTCTAGCGCATTCTATTCTGTAGCCCAGAGGAGATCCTCCCCATTATGAGGGACATAGACACTAGATGACTAGCTTCATTATCACTGCAGTTTGTAAAGTTAGTCCCTGTCCAACTTCGCTGTGTTTGTGTCTGCCCTATGTGGTGTATAATAAGACCATCTCTGGCCCCAAAGTCACTTCTGGGATACCACTAGGACAGAGGGAACCCAGAGACAAAGGGAGGCTTCTGGGGCCCTGTTGCAGGGCCTGGGCCCGTGAGGGCATGGTGCATGCCAGACACTGTGCCAAACACTTTATGTATATTTCCTTCACTAATCCTCATAATAATCCCATATGCAGGAACTGTCATTTGTGTGAAGGCTTAGAGAGCTCTACTGGCATGACAAAGAAACTGGCAGAAGCAAGTCTTAAACCCCACAGCCCAATATGGAAAGATATCATATAATACTGCCTTTACCTTTTTACTACAAATTACAAATGTTGTAGTATTTCCAAAAGTTGAGAAATGAGTGACCACTGGAGTTACCTGGGAAGAAGACTCAATAAAAAAGGGGAAGGATTTGAAGGGGACTAGGGATAGGTAGAGAAGAGGCAAAGGATCCACGTGCTAGGAAGGAGTCTGGCATGTTCAGGAAGCAGGGGCAAGAGGGAGCATAGCCTTTGTTGTGCAAATTTTTCTCATATCCCTGCTTCAATGTATCTAATCTATAAATTATAGCCTACCTGAACATGTATGAATAAGTGCTGTTAAAACGCTGTTAATGTGAGCAGCTCTTGTGAATGTCTCTTCCTCTAACACTCAGGATGAAAGAGCTCCAGGACAGGCAGGGATGTGTCCTCCCATGCAATTCTCCTCAGCCAACATCTGCAGACATTCTGTCCCCTCTGCATACAGGGGGGCATTGCAAACCGGGGTGGCTCATGATAGCTTCTGCTACACGAGCTCTTTGGACTCAAAATTCTTTTAAAAAGCAAGTTGCTCTTTCCTGTGCTTTAGAAATTCCACTGCACAGATGGTTCTGTACAGTTTAATTTCTTCATTCTTTGGCACTGAGAGAAAATTTCTGTTTTTATTTTCGGTAGACTTTTATAAATCAAATAGAAAATATTTCTCTTAAAATTGAGGCCACTTGCATAACCAGTTCAAGGTTCACAGCAAGACATGTTCCAGGTTGTCTTGACCCAACCAGAGAAACCAGTGACTGTCTGGCTGAGAACCTAGTTCCCTGTGGAAGAATGTTGAGCCCACACGGTCAGCTCCAAGCTCTCAGGTAGCACGAGTCTCTGCCCCCTCCTCAGGCCCTCAGCCCTGGACCTATGACCCATTGACCCATTAGTGTACAAACCACAAAGAATTCAGAGTCAGATCACAAAGAATGAACCTGCACTAAATTCATCTTTGAAGGTTATTCCAACAAGGTAAAAATTGCTCACAAGGTCTCTCTCTACTTTTAGTAGGAAACAAACATTTATGAACCTCAAATTTGTAGGTTAATTGCATTATTTCTTCAGGGATTTCTGATCTGCAGACTCCCTAAGACAAGACATAGTGTCATCTTGGTTTTGACTCCCCACCACCACCCCCAGCATAGCACCCTGCATGTGGTAGTTTCCCAACAAGTGCCTTTTTTTCTTTTGTACTCGAATACACTAGATTTTAGTTTGCATCCTAAATTTTTTAACAAATGCTTTTCCAGTGGGGAGTGTTAAAATGAATCCTGACAATGTCCACTGGTTCTCTCCCCACTCAATTTACAGAAAACGACTTTGGGCCTGCCTCTGATCTTGTAGGGCCAATGAGCTAATCTTCAAGATGACCTCACTGCAGAGCTGTGTTTTATAACCAGCTAGCAAATCTCAGCATGAATTGAGAGAGAAAGTTCGACAATAAAAACATAAACAAGCCAGGATTGTATAAGTCATCTAAGTTTGGAGAACCAGCTGAACCTATGATTAGATTTCAGTTTTAAGAAAAATAAAGGGAGAAATTGTGTCAGCGGGTAATAATCCTTCTCAGGAGACCCACAAAGCCTATTCTTATTAACAAATGAGGGACTGTTGTTCTTGAGATAATAGAAGTAGGAAAAGGATTTTAAAATTCATCAAAGTCAGGGATTTTAAAACAGGTTTTGATTGAAGAATGCTTTGTTCAAACTAAATATTGCCAAGAAGTATAAACAAGACACACCAAGACAGGGCTTCTCTGGTCAAAGGCAGGATCCTGGCCCCAATTCCAGCTGTTGCCCCGCTACCACTGAGCACTTCTAAAACCATTCATTTTTAGTCTAACCCACTGCCTCTGCCATTACACAAAAGGAAAACCTAAGACTGAGAAAAAATACTTGACTTGTCCAAGGTCACACAGCTAGTCACTAGCAGAGCCAGATGAGTTCCTAGGTCTACTTACTCCAAACTCAGTGACCCCTCCACTTTACCACATGGACAAAAGGAGAAATACGTTTACTGATGCAGAAAGTGTGGCACATGAAAGGAGAATTACCCTGTCAAATACACAGAGGCACAGCGCAGGGCAAAGTCATGCAGTGGCTCCTAGCAGCTTGAGTGCCCCAAGATGCCTACTTAAATGAGAAGACACTATATCTCATCTTTCTGCTGAATCACCAGCCTGCAATGGTTTATTTACACATTCAAGCCAATAAACATGAACTGAGCATCTGCTATTAGATGCTGGGCAGCACACTGGATCCAGCAATACAAAAGTGAATGAGCCAGTGCTCACGGTCCAGTGCTGACACCCATGTGGGGTTTCCAAGGATGAGTTTGTCACCAAGCAGTCAGGAAAGGAGGGGCATCTCGTTCAGAGACAACGGAAGCAGGTTTTAAACAGAAGTGAAAGGTCCTCATTTGCAGTTTAGAAAAATCTCTGAGGTGGTACTGTAGAAATCCACAGCAGGAGGAGGCTTCTGCAATGGTTGAACAGAGGGGACTGAGGGAACGAATAGAAAACAATGGTGGTTTTCAGAAGGAGCAATAAATGAGGACAGGAGGGCTCTGCTGGCTTTCACAGTTTCCAGGGAACTGCAGAAAGGTGGTGCTGCCAAGTGAGATAAAGAAGAATTTGGGAGGAGAAATGAGGAGCCAGCTTTAGCTGTGCCTTCCGTGTAGAGATGCCCAGCAGGGAGATGAGGGTAGGGGTCTGAGGGTGCACACGGCACAGGTCTGGGGTCGTGCCTCAGCTTTAACTTCTAAAAGAAAAAGCACTGCCTATTTCCCCTGTGGGTACAGAGCTTGTTTTAGCCCTCAGCTTTCATGGCCTTTAAGAAGTAGAATTTACTGAAATTGTGTGTTAAATGTTTTCTTTTCCCATAAGCTATCTAGTAGAATCCAAAACCTATCAACTTTTACCACAAATTAGATGAGGGAATGCAGCCACACCCCAGAGACACTGGCTTCTTCTGTTACATCTGAATTAGGAAGTGAATTTATTTTAAGCAATAGCAAAAATACATAACACTGGAAAGTATAGAGCTTATGCCTAACTTAGCTTTGGCCCATTCTTTCACAGAATAAAATTCACCATTTTGCAAGTGAAAATGTGAAATATGAAGAAGGTAAAATAGAATTGCCTAAGCCAGCGAACCCTACGCTTACTTAGAATTGAAGTAGGTACACAAGTAGTTATTCAGTCAAAGCATCTTCACCAAGTAATGTATGGCGCTGAGACACAACACTCAAAACCATAGGAGTCATTAAAATAGAAGACGTCTAAGAAAGAGCACATCAGCTCCAGGAACTGATAATTAATTGGCTAGATAAGTAAATACAGAAATGAGAATTTAAGGACATTTGTGTTGAACGTCAAAAGAAATTAAATGTCACAAAAGTTCAGAGGTAGGAAATAGAAAGTTTAATCTGAGTAATGAGGAAAGGTTTCATAGAGAAAAGGTACCGTCTAAACGCAGTGTAAAAGGACCAGCTGGGTTTCAACAAGCAAATAAAAGAAAGGGCAGCTAAGATGGAGGGAGAGAAGGCACTGAAGGCACAACATGGCTACCACCGAGTGTGACAAGGCACAGAGAAGAGGAGATTCTGACTGGAGCAGAGGATTTACACTTGGGAGTGACCTGGAACAGTACTGGAGGGGGTCTGAGGACCCTAAACCCTGCTGGGCATTATCACGGAGGTCATGGGCATTCCCAGAAGGGACTCAGGAGAAAAGAACATAGGGCATTAAACAGGTGGGAGTGGGGGCAAACCAGACAAGACTACTCGCTAATCCTACTCCATGAGGGTGCGAGAATGGAGCCGAAAAGACACAGAGGTGGCTTTGTGAAGAAGACAGTATGTGAGATAGGCCTTGAAGACTGGGCTGTTTGGGATGTTGAGGTGGGAGAGCAAAGTCAGGGAGGCTGGAAATATGGTGCAGAAGAGAAAAGGCACAAAGTCTAATTGCTCTAAATGTGGGCGTGTGCAGGAAGTCAAAGGTGGGAGGCAAAAGGCTGCCTGGAGCCAGGAGCGCTGGCTTGTAGAGAATTTGTACTTTACCCAGCAGGCAGTGAGACTCCCTGAAAGTGGCTGATAAGAGGACTTACTGGATCAGAAGCCGTGTGTGAGAAACACTTGGTAATGATAGCTCAGCTGCTGATACTTAGTGATATTCACAGCATTTCAATTGGGTAGTAAAGATGGTCGAAACAGATCAGTGAAAGCTACAGAGGTGAGGCTGGGCAGAGGGGTGGAGGCTGCACCTATCTAAGTTGGAATGCACACACTGGGAGGAGCTATCTTAAAATCCTCTTTACACACATACTTTAAAGGTACTCTGAGTGCAGTAAAAACTTCTAAAACACATTCTTAAATTGTGAGACATGTCATCTTTACAGAAAAGGTAAGTAAAACATATTGGTGCCATTTACAGAATTATCAGAAAATAAAATGTTGGCAGCACCCTAGAAGCCAGCCGTGCGCACCTCCCAATTCACTACCCCACCCTCACTCTCAGAAGTGACCACTCTCCTGAATTTTGTGACTACTATTTTTTCTTTGCTTTCTATTTTTAACACTTGTATATGCATCTCAAATGGCAGAGCATTTTACCAATATAAGTAAAATCATACTGTGAGAACATGACAAATGATATAGAATAAAATAACATGACAGTGTGCCACTGGATAGAAGGCAGATCAATGGAAGAGAATTGAAAGACTGGAAACGGAACCAAGTAGGTATGCAAATTAGATGATACCTATTTCATCTCCTTTATCAAAATAAATTCCAAGTGCAATAAAGATTTAGTGTAAAAACTGGAATATAAGTACTAGGAGAAAATCCAGGAAGATGTCTACGTTATCCTGGGGTAGGAAGGCCTTTCCAAGCATAACAACAAAATCTGGCACCATAAAGGAAAAGAGTATCAGAAACATCTAGAAAGAAATAAAAAGCTTCTGTAAATCAATAATTAACACAGTAAACCAAAACTAAAAAGAAAATGCCAAACGGGGGATGACATAAGACTAGCAAGACAATTATGTCCTTAGTTCTTACCAATCGGAAGGAAAATAAAACACTGCAGTAGAAAAGTGGCTAGGGTTGCCACAAAAATGATTAATAATAAACAGCCCCAGAATTTAAAGGCGTAAAGCAACATTTATTCTCACTTACAATGTACAGGTCAACTAAGGTCATTTGGGCACTGGACTCAGCCGGGCTTGTCACAAAGTGCAGGTTGAGTCTGAGCCTATTCCATGTGTTTCTCACCGTTTTGGCCAGCAGGATGGACAGTGATGGCAGAAGACCAACAGAGCCCTCTCACATCAACACAATATCTTCTAATAAGGACAAATTTCTCATTATATCTCTAAATATTATAATATTTCTCCCTTCTTTTATCTCTGAATTTCAACCCTTATGATAATAAAGCTTTGCTTTCTCAGTTGCCAGTTATTTAGAAAAGTCCTTCTTTTTGGCAAATGGGCCAACCACTGGGAAATAACATCATCCAATTCAGTTCCTTCACTTCACAAAAGAGATTCTGACACCAAAGTTCCCACCTCATCTGAGGTCCCTTTGCTGCTTCTTGCCTGAGGCCCTGCCCCTGTTCTTGCCCCGGGGCTCCTGACTCCACAACAGCTCAAGGTTTTCTCCAACTCCTTCTGTTTTCCAATGATAATTCTTCATTTAACGGTAAACATGCCGTTTTGACTTTAGTCTGAGTTCATTTTGGGATGGGGTCATCATTAGGGACAGTGAAGACAGAATCTAGGTTAGACTTTCCACTGTGCACTGACAGCTTAGCTTAGACTTGGCCCTAAAGTCCACAGGTACCCAAACCAACATCCAGCAACTTAATCAAAGCCCAAAGTTGCCTCAATACTAGTCGGATTTTAAATATAACTTGTAAAGAATTAGCAAGTATTAGCAAGTTTTGGATACTTTGGATCACCTAGTATTTCCTCAGGGATTTTGGATGAATCTCTGAGGAAAGCAGCCAACATACCATAGATGATATGAAATAATATATGGAAGTAAATAAAACTAGAAACCAGTAAGTACAGTTTCCTTGCCAGAAAGTTTTAATAGTGCTACTTGTCTTGTATTTCCTGAATAAATCACACACAAAAGTTAATATATCTTCATACATCTATTCCTATGACAGCTAACATTTATTGAGCTATTTATGCCATACATTATGCTAAGATTTTTACATATGTTATCTCATTTACATAACAATTGTATGAGCTAAGTGCTAGGATTACCCCCATTTTATAGATGAGCAAACCAAGGTTTAGAAAGAATAAAAAGCTTAGCCAAACACATGCTGCTGACAAGTGTTGGAGCCAGAGTTTGAACTAAGGTTGTCTGACGCAATGGTCTTGCCTTCTGACCGACCATTCCACTATAATGTTTCTGTGGCCAGTTATCATCTATCACTCATCTGTCTATGACTATAATCTTCAAAAATGTACATCACAATTATGAATTTTTCCCTATTTTTATCTTCCTAGAACTTTTTAATATTTTTATATAAAAATAAATTTTAAATATGTGTACATTACTTATAGGTGCTCTTTTGTGTACATAAATTGCAAACTAAAGTTAGCATTTTGTCCAATTGTAAACACTTGTATCAATGTACATTTAAAAATTATAGACTGATGTTCATCAGAGATGAGAAAAAAATTTATATTTTATTTTCAGTGTGGTAGTATATTTCAAATATGGTTATAAGAACAGAAATGATATCAGTCAGGATTGAATTGCAGGAAACAGAAACCACTCTATTTTAAGCAGAAGGTATTTAATACAGGGAGTTAAGTGCTTAGAGAATTGAAGGTTGGACAAAAAAACTCTGGACTGGGCCTCTAGAAATAACTCCCCAAACAGTGCTGCCAACTGGTCCTTCCAGGAGAGCTGCTCCTGTGCCATAATAAGAAGGGTAAGCAATCAGGAGGTTGCCATTGAAACTGCTAGTTTGAGAGCTTATTGCCATCTCTGTGATCCAGGGATCAGAAAGTGGTGTAAGTGGCCCCTGACACCTGCAAAACTGGGGATAGGACATTGGACCATCACTGCAGCAACACTTAACAGCTGAAGACATAGGAAGACATCGTATCTTTGAAATCTAAAACTAATATATGGAATTGACGTAATCTAATTTATACCTAGAATGAGAGCTGCAAGGGATTCTGAGAATTACAGTGTTTTAGTTTCCAGGCTCTGCCATAAAGGAAGACCCTCTAGAAGGAATTTGGAGATTGAGTGCCAATTTAAGATTTCCACCACAAAGCACATTATTAAAAAACAGCATCAAATTCCGATGGCTGTGAGACACTGTGGTCTGTGCCCCACTGCAAACCACCATCTCAGTAATTGGACGGCAGTCTTCAGTGTTTCATGCAATGTTGTCTTACATGCTCCATTGGAGTTGTTACAGAAACAGAGACCAAGGGAGAAATAACTTGGCTTGTAGATTTCTTTTAAACGTGTCTAAATTACCCCTTGCTAAAAGATTGTTTGTTTCTAGGGGTTATATACTGTCAATAGATATGTGATAGCTGCCATAATTAAACATGTTTTAAGGACGAAAGAATATAACAGGAATTAGCAATGTTCCTATCTGTGCAGTAATAGAGACTAGAAAATAATTTAGCATAATAACGTGGGAAAATGCTTGTGTACAATATTAATTTATAAAGATGAAAAATTATATAGAGTATAATTGCAACATATCATAACACAATAAAATCTTACTAGTTATCAAGTGAAATACCACTTATTACCCATCAGGTTGACAAGATCTGAAAAGACAGGTAATACCTAGTGCTGGTGATCGTGGGTGAAAATATGTAGCCTTTGCAATTTAGATTTGAGTGTAAATTGGTTCAGTGGTAGCTATTAAAGTAGAAAACTTTCACACCATTCAAGACAGTGATAGCACACTTAGTTACCTATTTGAGAAAAATGTTCCCTCATGTAAAGAGGCAAATACTAAGAATGTTATGGCCGCATTGTTTATTCTAGCAAAAATCTTAAAATAGCCTACCTGGCTATCAATATAGAGAATAAATTATAGCATATTCAAATAATAGAGTATTAGGTTGTTTTTAATATGGATGAGATATACATCTGTGTACTATGTTTTCTGTTATAAAAATAATATATTAAATTTAAAATTAATATATTAAATTTAAAATAAATTGCATAAATAGTATATTTACATTTATATCAAACATGCACACAAATGAATACATAACTAACACTCATGGAACATTTACTATATGCCAGGCACTGTTCTAAGAGCTTTTTTTTAACTCATTTAACTCTCAGCAGTCTGGATCCAGAGTCTATACTTCTCAGGGAAGAAAGAGAACTGGAATTCAAACTGTTTTGAATAACTCCTAAGTCCAGAATTTCATTTAATCCCCATTTTCAGATAACAACATGGTTGGATTTTCCAGAAGATGGTTGGTCATTTTACCTGGGTACCATTAAATATGTTTTAGGGAGAAATATTAGAATTTCAAGAGCCTGATACCCAGAATTTTTGTCAAATTGTTCCATATCTTGAAAATGGGTCCAATCTGCTTTATGAAGGTGAGCCAGAGGGACTCTAAGTGTCGCCTTCTGAAAAAGAACTCTACACAGCCTCTGTGTAAAATCTGCTCACTTTCCTTGATAGAAGTGACTCAGTGCTAGATCTTCTCTTCTCAGTAATGGAAAAGCATACGAGTTGAGGCTGTTAATGGTGAAACTCAAGTGCACAATGCCTGGGCATAGTGATAAACAGATTATAGGTGTTGTTATCAAACCTGCCAAGCTCTCATACACTTCATCACATTATTCTTTTATTTTCTTCATAATCGTAAATATTCACTAAAATCATTTTTAAGTTTTATTTATTGTATGTCTTCTGTACTAAAAGAAATATATCTCTGTCTTTAAGAGCCAGTTCGAATTTCTTAGAACGGTCCTTAGATGATACATTAGATGTCAATAAGACTTCCTGAATGATTAAATAAATGCTACTCATATCATTTATTTTCCGGGGATTTTGTGGTCCTGTGTGTGATAAGGCCTGTGAATGGTTAATTTCACTTCCCTTTTTCTAGCAGGCATAACCCATTTGGGATTGTCCATACTGCCTGCTTTCTTAGAAAGGGTATTCTCGCTTCCCCTCCTCTGACTAGACTCCACAGTGTAAAGGGGCAGGGGGAGGTGAGGCCATAGTTGGAGGATGGGGAAGAGAACATTGCTTGGAGCACTTTTCTCCCCCTAGGCTCCAGCTGTAGTAATAGTTTAGCAGTGGCTGAGTGAAGATGATTAATCTGGATGATTGTGACCTCAGAGAATAATGAAGAGACACTCATCCCTGCTCTGAAACAAACTATCAGAAATAGCACTCACTCATTCGTTCATTCAACAAATATGTATTGAGCACTCACCACTTGATTTGTGTTAGCAGGAATACTGTCTATATAAACACATAGATCATTCCTTTGGATACATCCTATAATCGTCAATCTGCTAAGTAATGGATAATTTTCATAAAGTGCCTACTGCACACACCTAAAAACTGGATATGATAAATGAGGGGCAGAATGTGCTAGGATTTCATCAGTTTTGCTGTGCTCTTACCAGTATGGAAAAATAACATTAAAAGATTACTTACTATATTTTAGCTCCCTGACTTTTACTCTGTGCCCCATTTTCTATTTTGCTTGCTCTGAGTAAATCTTATCAGTTTTTCTAACCCCACCATGGTAACCTGATTTCTCCCTTTTCTACTAACTAGGGCAAAATGAAGGCACATGTATTCTGTTCTGATGCATCTTCACAACCTTGACTTGCCAGATTCTCACTAACCTACATCTGGGTGACTACCAGTCTTCTCACTGGTCTCTCAGCAGTTTCACGTACCACCTGCAGACTTATTATATTTGTACTTCTTTTTCATAGTGTCAACTACCATCGAATTTTTCATTTACTTGTAATTATACAATTAAAATTGGCCTCCTCCACTGGACTATAAATTACATGAAAATAGAAATAAAGTTTCACTTTGCTCCTTGTGAATTTGTGGTGCCTAGTCCAGCACCTAACAAGTATGACACATGTGAAATGTCTACTGAGTATAGAATAGTATTTTTAAATATAGATTTTTCTTATTTATCGCTTGGAGTCAATACTCCGCTTTGCTTTACTCAAAGTCAAGAGGCTTCTTAAACGAAACCCAAAAGCCTCAGCTTGATGATAATGGTCCTTCATTAATCGCACCCTCATTCTCTTCACTTTCAGGGGGTACCCCGTTCAAGGAAGGTGCCCCTCTTTCCTCTCTTTAGAAAATGTTGTGGTTATTTCCACTCCTCTGCATTTTCCCATGTTATATTCTAAATCAAGTTCTGTTCCTCCAAATCATATGACAAATACAGTGACAACTGTATTATTTCCAAAGAATTTGGATTTTAGAATATTGTCAGATAAATTCTTTTAAAAATCCTCATTTGTAGTAGTAAGTAACCATGACCTAATTAAGTGGCTTCTAAATATGGTGACACAAACATAGCAATTACACTAATTTCAGGAATTAAACCAAAATTTGAGAATTTAAATCCATTTTACCTTAAGAATAAAATGCACTAGATGGCCCCTTAATAAAGTAAAATGACTTTTAATTCTCAAATTTTGTTTGTTCTTGTATAAAGTAGAAACAGACTATGAATGAAAATATGACCACTTCTTGTAATGATTAATTCATCCACAAGACCATTTTTAGCTGTCTGCTTTAATCTAAACTTACAGTTCATTAGCCCCTTTGAGCTTCCAACAGTATATTATAATTTTTAAGTGTTCTGTGAACAAATATTTTGAGCTAACTCTGATGTAGTGTATTACAAGGCAAGTGAGGAGAGTGGTTTTTAAAAGGAAGCATGAACAGTAGTATCAGATCCTAGAAAGGTCAAGGAGAATGAAAAAAAAGAGCAGTCGATGTTAGTGACTCTTCTTATTCATAAACATTTACAGAAGAACTTTAAAGCATCTAAAATCAAATTTTACACTGTTCCAAGATGGATATGTCAGCAATATTACTCCTCTTCCACAGACAGAAGAAAAAAGACTTACTCAAAATAATTGTAAATAATAAAGTTCTTCTAATTTTGCCTTTCCTGTTTTTGTTGCCAAATAAATCTAGATTAAGTTTCCCTCTCCCAAAACTGTGGTGCCATGGCAAGGGTATCATTAAGTATAATATATAGTAAAATAAAACTGTACAGGCATGAAAAGCCTATAAATCATGCACACACACATTCAAGAATTCAAATCACCGCCATAAATACACTTTTTGTGTCATAGAGTAAGTTGTAGTATGGAAGAGTAAGATGTTTGAAGATGAAGGATCTAGGTTTTTGATTGGGGTCCCCAAACTTATTAATAGTGAGATTTTCAACAAAATTTGGAAATTTATTTATCTGAGGTGTTGTGAAGAGTAGATGAGTTTACTAATGTAAATTTTCAAAACATCGCACGATGTTGCTGTGAATTCATTATAAATATGCCAATATTGTGAGAACTGGATTGTATTGTAAGAGGAAAGAGCAGAGGCATTTCTAACAGAAGCACTCACTTACTGAGCATTAAGTATGGGCTAAGGACTGTACTAAGGACTTAAGTTCTCTCATTAACTCCTCACACATACCCAATGTGGTAGATATTATATTAGGTAAAATCATGGGAACTAGCCATTTCTGTAGATCAGAAATGATCAGTTATCAGGAATTTCATATGGTTTAAACTATCGTCTACCCAGACTGGAGAAAGTAAAAGACAGAGAGACTAAGTGAACTAAGTTAAAACAGCCAGTACCAAGCCATATGGGTTTACGTCAGTGACTAACATGCTATATAAATGCCTAGCAAGGAAGTATTTGCATGAATTCATGCATGGTATCAGAGAATATACAAAAAGTCAAGAACCGATGCCACAGCAGATTCACCAAATTCAACAATCAAATGTTTACATTAATTAAAATAGCCCATGTTTGTTTCTGCTTCTGGGATTACCCTTCTCCTCAATGAATTCTTCCTCACCTTCGCTGGGCCAACAAATATTTACTCAAGATCAGGCTCAATATCTAACCTCCCAGAAGGAGCTTCTTTTCCACTCTACCCCTAATTCCTACTAACTGCTCTTCATCTCCCTTTTTAATAGCAGTTTGCCTTTTAATATATCTGATTACTTTCAATAAAAGTTTCCTGAAGCTCAACAAATGTTCATTTTGAGGTGCATACCAAGTCTACTATATATTTAATAGGAGTAAAAAATCACAACCACTTCTAAGGGAATGGTTGATAAAATCTCTGATCTCTCCGGTTTAAGTGTTCTCTTTAAACTCATCTGAAAACCGCCCCACGATACTGTTGTATTATTACTCACTGTTTCATATGCATACGCCTTGTCTCTGGAACTACAGTTTAAGCTTCTCAAGGTCAAAGATGAATTCTTATTCTTTTACTTCACACACCGCCCACTAAGCAAGTCGTATAAATCAATAGGCCTTTAATTAATGGACATGAAGAAAAATGAGCAGTTTGGGGAAAAGCCAAACAAAGAGAAGGAAAAGAAACTAAGATAACAAAGAAGAAGGGGCGCTTATGCATTAACACCTGCTTCAGAGTACGGAAACCAGCTGGTATTTCAAAGCCTTGGTAAATACTTCTGTTGTTTTTTTAAAGAGGTGTGTACGAAAGCACCAGCGTGACCGCGCATTGGCTGGGAAGCGAGACCGAGCGCAGTCGGCGGCACTAGGTGGAGGTGGCGCGGCCCCGCGCGCAGTGCTCTGACCGGCAGGGGGCGCCCCGCCGAGCGCCGGCCCCGCCCCTCCTCCCCGCCTCGCCCCGCCCCCCCGCCCTGCGCGCCCCGCGCGCCCGCCCGCTTCCCGGCGCCACGCCCGCGGCAGGCCGAGGGTCAGTCACCCGCGGGCCGGCGACCCGCAGTCCTTCGCCGCCCCGCCCCGCCCCGCCCCGCCCGGCTCCGCCGCGGGACGACTAACGGTTACGAAGCACTTTCTCCGCCGCGATTTCTGCTTAGTCATTGTCTTCCAGGAAACGGCTCCGCCTCAGTTGGGAGCCAGTTGACTCTTCTGCGGCGGCCGCAGTAGCAGGAGCCGCAGCCACCAGCGCGTCCTTCCCGGGCCACCGCCTCGCCGCCCCCCGGCCTCCCTCGGGCCCGAGCGCAGGCCAAGGTCCCGCCGCGCGGGGCGGGCAGCCTCGCGCTCGGCTCTCCGGCGCCGGGCAGCTCGTCTGCGGGGCAGGCGGCCTCCTTCTCCGCCTGCAGCCCGGTCGCCGCCTGGCCCCCGCCGGCGGCCGCTGCCATGGACACCGACAGCCGCGCGGCCGGGGCGCTCCTGGCGCGGGCCCGCACCCTGCACCTGCAGACGGGGAACCTGCTGAATTGGGGCCGACTGCGGAAGAAGTGCCCGTCCACGCACAGCGAGGAGGTGAGGGCGGGCGAGCGTTACTCGCCGAGACGCGGGGCTCCGGGGCCAGGCCGCGGACCCGGCCGGGCGGCTGCGAGAGGCCAGGGCGGGTGGTCGGGCCCGGCGCGCACCTGGGCTCCGCTGGCAGGAGAAAGCTGGGTTGCTGTCGGCGCGACATCACACCCAAAGCTGCTGTTGGGGTCAGCGGGTCTTTAAAAAACTTGGCAGGTGCAGCTTCCCACCGAGTGACGCCTGCATCCGTGCTTATGGCTGCTATCCAAACTCTCGAACGTTTTCCGATGGGTCTCCTTGGCTAGAAGTCAGAAGGGGCCAGTCCATCGCTCGGTCCCGCTCCCTTCTCCCAACGTGTCCGGGTGAAAAATAGTTAAGAGACTAGTTTTTCGAGGATTCAGATGGAGTAGTAATGATTCACTTAGCTTTTAGGATGTTGACAAGTTTATTGCTGTGAGGCGAATGACTAAATTCTTTGGAATAAAGTATGTCTTTTTCTTGCCGAAGATTTCATCTGCCTTAGTTTATTTGCCTAAAGACTAATCGCTAGTTTGAAGTGGCAGAGGTGAATCTGGAATCATACACTTGTTACATATCTGTTACGACGTAGCTGGTCGTTCCTGAGCAGACAATCATTGACTCTGCACAATTAATTGCTGAGGCATATTGGTAGTATGGGACAATTTTAGTATTAAAAAATAACAATAAATAAAACAAACCTTGAGTTTAGGAGCTCTGTGACTTTCAGAAAGTTACTCTCCCTGAGTCTGTAACTTTAAAGTTGCATAATAATACCTTCATCAGGTCGTTGTGAGCATTAAAAGATAACATTGAAAACGCTCACCATACAAGCATTTTATCTCACCTATTTTCTAGTTCGATCAGAAAGATAAAACAAATCTTGATTAAAAGAAAAAATGTCCTAAATTGTGTCATAATATGATGTCAGCTGTGTTCCTAGGCAGGTTCTGCTTTTTTTGTGTAAAATGGTGATATACTGTGCAGCAGTACATGGCATCCCTCTGAGTATGTATGTGCTGGACATGTGCCCAGGTCTGGTGTTGGGAGTGACCACCCATCAGGAGATGAGAACTCTTGGTTGTAATTTTAATAGGAATCAGAATCTATAGTATATTCTATGTCCAGGTTCTAGCTTAATCTGTATGTCTTGTTTTGTTCATGCCACCCCACTGAGATTGTTTCTCCCAAAGATAAATATTGCTGTAGTTCTAAATCTTTAATTTCCTCCAGTGCGACTGGTTCAGTACACCATTTTGCATGTATATTGATAATGGGTGAAATTTTCTCTCTTATCTCACTAAAACACTAAGGTTGTGGCATTCAAAGTTAAAATTTTTTACTGCAGAGTGAGAAATGCATTTACCTTGCAATCCAATTCATAGTTTTATATATTTCAAAGGTTTCATGAAAGGATATTAACCCTTGCTATATACTGTATCTTCTGACTTTACCTATCCTATTTAAAATTTTTTTGAAACTTGATTTCTTAATGCAGGAATAAGTCACACCCCACAGTTTGAAAAACTTTGTTCAAAAGACTAATTTTGTTATGTCTGTTTTATGTTGGGTGCAGCATAAGGGAGAGAAAACTAAAGAAATTAGAAAACATTTGAGGAACACTTGAAGAATGGCAACATATTATAGGGAAAATATGACCTCTTGGGTAGAATAGGAGGGGCATGCTTTGTTTCCATGTAAAAAAGAACTGTAACAACCAGGGCTTCAAATAGGGATATGCTACTTGAAACAGTTTAACCTCATTATGAATAAAGAAACTGAATAAATCACTCATTGAGAAAATTTATACATTTAGTAGAGAGTTGAATTAAATTTTCTAAAAGGTCTCTTCTACTTCTAATGTTTGTTTACTTTTATTCTATGATTTCTGTCCAGATATGTTGTTTCACTAGAATTTTATGAAATCAAATCTTTTTTTTATAATGAGCTATTATAGGACTGTTTTGCTCAGTTCTTTGTTGTATGGGTATTGGACCAGTTAAATCATGTGGTATTTTTAAAACTCTTATACAATTCCAGATTTAATGATACACTATATTATGATACTTACTTTCAGTGATATTATGTGTATGTGATAGGAGTGAAGAGAGCCAAGAACAAAGGTTAGTGTTCACTCAATACAGATAACATATAAAAGATTTTTAAAAAAACAAAAACACTAGGTTTGTGATACAGTGAATGAATTTCTCATATCGTAACATTGGACCATTCTATGATTTGTCCTGACATTTTGAGATTAATTAAAGAAATGATTTCAAGAAGGGGGCAACTACTCTGAAAATATATTTATCTTCCTAAATTGAGGAATTTACCAGGAAAGCTTTAAGTATGAAAATGAGCCATCTTTCCAGAAGAAGATTTCTTCACATTCTCTCATGATTTGAGTCAAAGCACTCCTGATAAAATTGTTAACTTCCAGTTGGTCCTGCTGCCTCAACTTTTACTAATTTTTAAACGAATATTCACTTGTAATTCTGTCTGGAATCATTATCAACTAATTTTTATCTTAAATTTCATTATAAATATATTTTTCATAAAGATATAGTCCTTGTAAATTGAATTCACGTGGGTTATTGTGGGTAGTACAAAAATTATTCTATGTATTATAAATCTTAACATAGGTGACTGTGAGCTCTTAAATTGATAAACCAATTGTCCCTTGTAATTATCTGTACTAAGATATAAGCACTAAAGTGCTTGTTTCAGTTTTTATCATACACAGTCATACATTAGATAGTTCAGAAGTTTAGTCTCTGTTGTTGCTATTAGGAAAGTGCTTTTGCAATTCAGGGACTTGCTTCTACTTGCTCGTTTTTTTTTTTTTCATTGATTGTCTACAGAATGCAAAGCACTGTGCCTGCCCTTGGATATTTATAAGGCAATGATTTCAAACTCCTAGTAGTGCCCATTAGTAGTCCTGAATCAATTTAGTGAGTCATGGAGCAGTATATTTTTTTCTAATTAATAGAATAGAAGCTATTAGAGTGCCTGGCATGTAGGGAACATAAATATCATTTTGTAAATTTTTTGTTCTGTTACATGTATGTAGGCCCTCCCTCACTGTGTGAATGTATGTCTTACTTTAGACCACTGTCATAAATAAGTTTGAAATATACTGACAGAAGAGATGAAAGATGAGTAAACACTTTAATGAATTTACAATATACTATAATGTTAGTGTAAAATTTTTTGTTTGTTTATATAAGAGAACACTGAAGACAGGTTGGAAGTGAACCTAAGCGTTAGGAAATGACATAATGGACACATTATGCAAGTTGACTTCTGAAAGATGTGACTATGGTGGTTCTCAGATTTTAGAGTACATATTGATTACTTGGGATGCTTGTTAAAAGAGAAGTTCTCCCTTGTAGAATGAATAAGCAGGTCTAGGCTGGGGCTCAGGAATTTAAATATTTAATAAACACCATAGGCGAATCTGATATAGGAGTTCCTCTGCCTCGTTCAGAGAATCATTTGTCTTTGAGAAATATAGCATTGGAGTTAATATTAATTCTAGTCAGGCTGCCTAGGCTTGATGCCATGTTTCTCTATTTATAAACTTTGTTCTTGATTTTTTTTTGTTTCTTTATGAATGCTTTTATATCTCAAAAGTTAAATTTTTATTGGTACAAAAATACTTTAAAAGTAATTAGATTACTGTAAATGTTATGTAGGTCATCGACATTTGAGAATTAAGAGTAGGGTAAAAAACAGATCTAAATTGATCTTTGTTGAAGAAAACAGAAACCTTGTAGAATTAATTTCGATTTGTATGGTATTTCCTATTGACATCTTTTTCCAGCTTAAGATAATACATTCTTATCATAGAAGTACAGAAAAATGTACAGAGTTTGATTAATAGTTTCAAACTGCATTTCTTTTGCAGCTTCGAGATTGTATCCAGAAGACCTTGAACGAGTGGAGCTCCCAGATCAGCCCTGATCTGGTCAGGGTGAGTAATGTGTGTGAGGAATTTACGTGGTCCACAAAGGAAGAGAAGTAAGCAGGAAGGTAATTTCCTTAGTTTTGACAGGGAAGTCAAATAGGCAATTCGCATAAAACTCCCTCTGGCTGATATGCTGAGATGGCAGTCTGACTCAGTAGGCTTAAGCAGAAAATAGAAAATCTGGACTGTGTAGTCAGCTCTTCAACTAGACAAGATACTAGGATTCTCTTTGCTTAATTCCCACCAGTTTCCTCACAATGTATTTTGTTCCAGCTTATATTTGGTCTAGTGAAGGAATATCTATCAGACAGTTTGGGTTGATAGATTACCTTGGTAGAATATCATTCCAATAATATAGTCACTAGAAATAATTTTTAAGATGTCAGTTTCTGGTAAAACAGTAAGGAACTATGTTTCATTAAATGTCAACAGATGTCTGTTATCATAAATGTTAATATACAGAACTCCTGTCTGTAAAACACTCTTTGAGATCCAGCTCAGCCTGAGGCACATAACAAATTATATAGACTATGTTAAAAGTATGGAAGAAGTCATGTACTTGACATTCTTGGGCATACTGTAAGTTTATAACTTGATAGCTACTATGTAGACATTTATTAACATCTACTATCAGTCTCTCTCTGAAATGACCATTTACTCTATTTATGCATGACTTCGTAACACTTACTGAACCCTTTATATGAGGCAGACATTGTAATATGCTCAAGAATTGTGAGAAGGACCTCACTGTTTACTTTGTTTTA
This sequence comes from Pteropus medius, assembly GCF_902729225.1. Taxonomy (NCBI): domain Eukaryota; kingdom Metazoa; phylum Chordata; class Mammalia; order Chiroptera; family Pteropodidae; genus Pteropus; species Pteropus medius. The sequence goes on along the minus strand of NW_024345916.1, from coordinate 587,227 downwards.
ATCTTGTAAATATGTGTTAATGTGTTTCTGATATGTATGTGCTAACACTTTATCATTTTCCTCATAAATAATTCATTATGCATTAGAATGGCCTTTTTTTTATTACACTCAGAAAAAAAATGTTTTAGTTTAAAATGTTTGTGATTAATGTAGAAAGTTTTCATCATGTCAGTATCCAGAATGGATAATATTATTTTTCATTGGTTTCTTTTCTAAATAAAATTAACTACTGTACTAATGGTTCTTACTTTTTTCATGCCTCTCACCCCCCATTTGTTGAGTTTTTTTTGATCATGCATCTCTCCAGGAACTGATCAAAATGAGACACTTTGTCCCAGAAAATGGACACACACACAAGTGTTTTACCTTTATTTCAGGGCTTTACAAACCTTATAAAGCCCATTCAGACCTCAGGTAAAGGACCCTGTTATCTTATGGGCTCTCTGCTTCTACAGGGCATTCTGGACAATAGAAAATATATAGCTAATCAGAAACATTAATTTTATATTTATTATAAACATTATGTGTTTATTATAGGAGTTTCCAGATGTCTTGGAATGTACTGTGTCTCATGCAGTAGAAAAGATAAATCCTGATGAAAGAGAAGAAATGAAAGTTTCTGGTAAAGTCCAGCCTTTATAATTTGTTACGTTATACAGTGGAAGTGACAGCGAGGTTTTGTCAGGCACAGGAGTAAGCCTTTCTTTGCTTCTGGCAATGAGCAACTCAGTCACTAAGTGTGGGGAACATAAAGATTCTTTTGTAATGTAATTTTAATGTGAACTCTTAGAGTTATAAGAAGTCAGTGTTGAATACTTCAGTGGAATCAGAATAGAACTTCACTTTGCTTTTCTTCACAATGGTTTATGTGTCATACTTCAGAGCAGTAGGAAGATTAAGGTAGAGGAAAGGGAAAGAATAAAGGGAAATCTTAAGAACAATGTCTCCCCAAAACAGGCAGAAGTCCTCCTTCTCTGGTGGAACACTGTCAAACAATGCTGAGATTACCTGGGAATATACAAAGAAGTCTGGGCAACAAGTTGCATGAAGAGAAATAGAATACATATTATACTCACTCAACAGTGTATCAAGTGACAAGTTTCCAGAGACTATGCTAAACTCAAGAAATGAAAAGATGCAGTGTTCTTGCTCTCAACTTAGAGTCAGCATAGCGCAGTCATTAAAAGCTTGAACTTGACGAGGTTAAATTCCCGGGTGTGCAGACTGATATAATCTTGAGCTAACAAGTGATTTAGCCTCTCCAAACCTCAGTTTCCTCATCTATAAAAATGGGGATGCATCTGTTTCACAGGCTTCTTTGTAAGTAAGATGAAATAACAAAAGAAGCACTTACAGTGCTTGACACAAAGTGCTAGGTAGCTATTTATTACCATTTGTGGTTGTGTTGTGGCTATTATTTTTATTGGAATGGACATGAAAGATGAGATAGAGCATTGTCTTTTGACTGCAATGATAACTACCATTTGCTGAGTCTTGCTTTGTCCCAAGCACTGTACTTGGCATTTTTGGGTTATATTTCTTATAATTATCAAAACAATTCTACAAGGTAGGTTAATTATCCTCATTGTACAAGTGACATTAAATAACTTGAAAGTTGTTATACAGCTAGTAAGTGTTTGAACCATCTAGATTTACTTGACTCCAAAACTCATTTCTTTCTGTTAATTTCACATTGCTGTTTGTATTGAAAAGGAAGTAAAAGCAACACAGTAGATTGTATGTGGTTCATCATGGTTTAGATCCATCTTAGAGCTCTTACAAGTTGTCCTTATTTCTAGAGTGAATACATTGCTACTATGATAAAAAAAAAATTTAAGATAACTAAGTACTACATAGAGATGTAAAAAAATATTTTTTACATAATGGTAAGCCAAATAGAAGTAGAAAAAATGTTATACCCTCTTTCATATGACCAAGAACTAGAAGATAGTATCTAAAAAAATTTTTTTAATTATTAAGTAAGCGGGATTGTGGATTTTTTTTCTGTTCTCATTACAAGCAATTTTAACTTAGCCTATATATAGGTTTTTATTTATTGGAGAAAGTAACATGCTCCATTAATGTTTAATTCATAAAAATGTACATTTTGCATAATTCGTTTCTATATTTATCCGATATGCCTTCTAACAAATGGGAAATTAATATTTGATTTTTTGTTTGGACAAACATTTTTTGGCAACTATCATATAATTTAAAAATTATAATGGAAATATTCTTTTATGTCTTAAAATGAAAACTGTAAAATTATGTGACTAGGAAAGAAAAATAATTTATTCAGGATTAACTGTCATCTTAGTATTGTTACCATTGTTAATACTATATAGTAGAATGCCATAATCAGTTGTGTTCTCTTTATTACCCAGCAAAACTGTTCATTGTAGGGTCAAACTCTTCATCATCAACTAGAAATGCAGTTGACATGGGTAAGCAAAATTTAATTTTTATCTTCATAGTGGAATTATTTATTTATTTTTTAATTCTTTAATGTCACCACATATTTGACCCCTTTTACTCCATCTACCTCCCTCCTTCATAGTGGACTTTAAATTAGTGTAGGTATATTAATTATATCTTGTGTTTAGGTCCACGTAATAAAGAAAATGGGCTCATTCCATCTTTACCTTTTAAAGTTCTAGCCTAACTTCTTACAACTTCTATAGAATCATATCAACTTATGTAGGGTCATATTTTGATATATAAGAGGGATGTAAAAAATATAACATAATTAAATGTTAACTCTATGTTTGGAATTAGAAATTCTCCTTAATCACATTCTTAGTCTTTTTGATACTATAAATGAAGTACCAAAACAATAACAAACAAGCAAAGCATTTTTTATCTATTTTCAGTACCTGGTTTAGGTTACTGTGATGTTACAGTTATTCAGTATTTTTTCTTTGAAAACATTTTTCCAGTATTTATATACGTTGAACAGGTAAATAATTAGCTCTTTAATATAAATCTGGAGCGAGCAATAATCATTAAAAATAAGCTCTTAAATTATTTTTATAGAAATTAAATTATCTACTTCTATAGATTAAGACCATAAATTCAGTTTTTCAGAGTCTCAAGCTTATTCTTTGCTATGACTACCAATTATAGACTACTAGGTCAGAATTCTTGTGATCATCCATATGAGATAGTAGAATTAGAGAAGAAAATATTACGAAGATAAGCTACCAAAAAATCCTTGGGCCTAAGAAACAGGGAGGCCTATTTCCCCAGAAAGAGGAGCCTGTAGTAGCTGTGAGTTCCCCAGAGGCAGATCAAAGAAACCCACACAGACCAAGTAGATGAATGGCCACTTATACTTTGTTAAAAAATGTAAATATTCTAAATGATAGATAAATTATGAAACTGAATGAAATAATCTGTTATATAGGAAACTAGTAAACTATATGGATAGAATTCAGCGGGATGCTTGAAAGACATTAGAAATACTTTATTATGTAACAAACATTTATCCTCTTTGTGTTTTCCTTCACATCAGCCTGTTCAGTCCTTGGAGTTGCACAGCTGGATTCTGTGATCATTGCTTCACCACCTATTGAAGATGGAGTTAATCTCTCCTTGGAGCATTTACAGCCTTACTGGGAGGAATTAGAAAACTTAGTTCAGAGTAAAAAGATTGTTGCTATAGGTACCTCTGATCTAGACAAAACACAGTTGGAACAGCTGTATCAGTGGGCCCAGGTAAAGGACAGCTCTATCACAAGCACTCCAGAGAGACCTGTCTTTTACAGTCTTTGCTGTGTAGTGTTGAGCATCATGCCCGTGGTGGACACTCACTGTGGGGTGACTGTTCCAAATGTGGGAGTTTTTAGACAGGCTTTATATACAGCATTGGATTTTTTTCTCAAATATATGTCTGATTGAACTTAATCTCATTTAAAATGAGTGACAGAAATACTAGAATATGTGTGTTGAAATATGAATTAAACATGAATTAAGGCTGTTTCCTTCAGTTTTATTTATGTGATTAAAATACTACATTTATCTTTAGGTATTATTAGGCCATGGTTCTAATTTTCAAAGTAAGGGAATATCATATATAACATATTTTGCTAACTGTTATTTAAAGATATATAAGACTTAGTTCATACAACTTGATATGGAATGGATACATAAATTAATCACCACTACTGTCTGGCCTAATAACTTACAAATTGTTAGGGAAGTAGCTCACTAGTATTTTACCCTTACTCTCTGTATTTTTCTTTATTCCCTTTACTTCATCCCCACCCAGCCTTGTCCTTTTTAGAGCTTTCATTTTCATATGGACAGGAAGACCCTAGATAGAGAAAGTGTCATCCTTTCTCCCTTTGACTTGGTGGTAGCCAGAACGTGGCTAAGATCCTGCTGAAGAGACTTGGGTTATCCAAATGTACCTATAATTCAACCAAAGGAGCTATTAAAAATTATCTAATTCTTCTCATTTTCAAATAGTATCTGATTACCATATTTTATACTTTAACATTAAATATGTTTATCATTTGTATTTGATCCTCTACCTTTAAGACATAGTCCCTCTGTATCCAGAACCATCAAACTTAGAATCAAGTTTGTTTCCAAAGCAGACATAGTTGATTGCAGATTCTAGCAGGAGACTTTTTAATAGTATAGTACTATATGGCTTTTTCCTCTCCTAGAGCTCTTTTCCTTTCCCTGTTACCACTTACATGAGTTTGAAAAGCAAACATTAATAAACATATTCATGTAAAAGTATTTTATAAATTTTAAGCACTATAGAAAGTGCTATTTCATATTTTCTAAAATTGAGTCCTTGTATTGCTTTCAACTTTTTGTAGTATTTAATTTAGTAAAGATGTCGTGATTTCTTTTTTTCAATTCTAGGTAAAACCAAATAGTAATCAAGTCAATCTTGCCTCCTGCTGTGTGATGCCACCCGATTTGACTGCATTTGCTAAACAATTTGACATACAGCTATTGACTCATAATGATCCAAAAGGTGAGACAGATTTTCATTTACAGAATTTGATCATGAGCTTTTATCTTACAAATGCTACTTGTTAAAATTTAATTTCTAATTGTGTACAATGATAAATGTACGGTGCTGTTACCTAGAACTATTCTTAACTGTTAGTTCAAAACCTATATGCCTTTATTTTGGTTTCAGAAAGCTTCAGTTTTGTCTTTGTACTAATAGGAAAAAAAGTGAAGGGATCATTTCCCGAACATCAGTCTGTTGAGGTTTATAAATACTAAGCTACACAGAAAACATCTTTAAAGATATTCTAAATAGTATATATAATCTTGTCTAGTACAGCGAAGATTGTACCAGAGAGCCACTTAATTTAAGAGGATAAATATCTAGAAAAAGAGGCAGATAAAATTTAACTTGAAACTTAAGCATCTTAGAATAGGTGATTGATTAGGTATTTTATTAATCATTACTATCAAGACATTTGTTTGGTGCTAATCAGAAACATTATTTGATTAATGAGACTGGTTTGTCTGCCTTCTGTAGAATAATTTTTCTGTCAATATTTTACAAGAGAACTAGGAAGGCTGAGAAGAGAATGTTTTATGCTTCATACTATTTATTAGCAGTCTACTCCATTCTCATTTTTTCACTGTTTCGTAGGAAGCAGAGGAGGCATTTTGCTTAGTAAATATATGGGCTCTATAAAACAATATTTTGGTATAGTTATAAGTGATAAATATCTTGTGAAAGTTGTAAATCTCCGTGACATTTTTGAACTGCACTGCTGTTCCCTCACGTGCCAGTTCGTTTCCTTCCCCACTTGGCCAGAATCTCCCTTCTCCATGACATTTTTATTGAAGTTCTAGTTTAATAAATATTGGAGGAAATTATATGCTATAGATGATTCCAGGAGAAAAAACATTCAGCTTTTACTGGCATTTTATTGGTTGTTCGATTCAGTTTATTTTCAAGATGCTTATGGATAACCTCTTAAGATTTTATACTATTTATATTAGCTGTCTGCCCTATTCTCATTTTTCACTGTTTTTTAAGAAGAGGGGTTTTAATAGTTATTGTTCATCAAATGCCAGGCATCATGCTAAATGCCTCAGAGAAATTATCTGTAATCCTTACAACAGCCAAAACTAGGCATTTTATTGATGAGGAAAAATTTAAGAAACTAGTCAAAGTCACCCAACTGGCATAGGGCAAAGTTTGAACAAAGAATTGCTATTGCTGATACATTCTGTAATATTAACCATTTAGATTTTAACTTTCTATCAGTTTATGTTTACTTTGGCAGATATTATATCAGCTTATGTTTACTTTGTGTCAGGGACTCTTCCAGACTTTTCCAACAGTAATTATTACCAGCAATAGTTGTTACCAGTAGCTGGGCCTGTATCCCATTCTAGCTCCACCTGAAAAATACTCTATCCATTTTCTGGTAGGAAAGGAAATAGGAAAAGACTAAGGTGTCTGGTATTTTGTTTTATCTTATCAAATGTTGGTATGTGGATTATGTGCTAAAATACCATTGTTATGGCAAACTATATTGCATATGTACATGAGAAGAGAAATTTAATCCTTTTTGCATGTTTTTGTTTTACTGACAATTTGACACTTGGTTTTTTTATAAATTTTAATTTAAAACCCTTTGATTAGAAATTATAGGCTGATCCTGTATATACCATTAATGAATCTTCATACACTCTGATCTATAAATGAAGCAATTCTTTTCTTAAAAGATTTGTTGTGTTTACTGGTTCTAAGGAATTAACAATTGAATTAAAAGTATGTAGTTAATAAATAGCATAGTTTGCTGATTTTATGCTGTTGTCATAAGAAACATCCAAAGCTATAGAGAATTTTTATGAGTTTATATGAGCCAAACTGACAACAGAGCCAGGAAGCAAGATCTCAGATGCTCTGGAGAAAGACCATTTTGTGGGTCTTTTATTCTACGTTGAGGGAATGTAAGAAAGAATACATGAAAGAGGGATAAAGCAGTGCAGGGATTGAATTACAGGATAGTTGACAAGATAATGTGCTCTGTTGAGGATGGTTAGGCTTCTGAAGGGTCTGAAAAAGAGGCGTTTGAAGATATATTACTCTAGATGCACAAAAACAATGGATAGGACTTGCTTAAAGCAAAGATAAAACTTTTAAAGAGGTTATATGCCTGGGATGTGACCTCCCGGTTAGGAATGACCCACCCAGTTAGGAATTTATGATCAAATCACCCAATGAGGTTACTTTCAGTTAGATTTATTACAACATCCCTTTTTCAACCACAGTGCCAAAGTTTTTAAAAATCGATCAAGTTGTAAAATATTTAACTCTGTTTTTCATCTAAAATAGAATTTTGTTTATAAGTCCCCTAAAGCCCTAACTCTGTTCTAAAACTACCCTTATTCCTCAGAAAGTGTTTATTTTCCATTATTCTTTGCCCTAGAAGTTGTGGCAACAGTTAATTACAGTCAAGATAAAATTGTGAAGATGATCCTGATTTAGAACTTTCCCCTTTTTATTTGCTTTCTCTCTCTCCACCCCCATTAAATCTAATCTGTATTATGCCTTATTCCCTTAAGGTCTTCTTCTGTGTTAGACTACCTAATAAACAAATCCATGTTAATGTTACCTTTCCAAAGAGACATTTGCATTCTGTGTATGAAAACTACCATTTACAAGCTGTGGCAAGTTATCTAACTTTGCCTCAGTGTCCCCCTGTAAGGGAGATTACCGATCTCATAGAGTTAACGTGTGGATTCAATGAGTAAGTACATGTAAAGTACTGAGAAAAGTGCCCAGCACATGATAATAGCTAATATTTACTAAGAGTTTACTATTGATGCTATTTAAATATCACAGCAATTCATCTGGGGCAAATGGGCCCTTTAGTGCTCCCAAATCACACTGTATAGATGGTCACTTTATCTGTTGGTTGATTCTGACCCCAGTGGAATCTTTCCATATTGTGTGATTTAGTCAACAGACACCTACTGTGTGCCAGGCATTGCTTCTAAATACTAGAGATACAGGACCAAATCAGACAAATCCCAACCCTCACAGAATTTCTATTCTAATGGGAGAAGACAAACAATAATATATAAACATTACATGTGATAAATGGTGGTATATGCCATGGAGAAAAGTTGGCTGAGGGAGGCAGAATGCCCAGGTTAGGGATTTTGTTTTATCTAGGGTATCTAGGTCTGGGAGACCTCCTTGCTAAGGTGACATTAATTAGAGACCTGCAAGAAGGAGAGAGCCATGTGGGTGTTCGGGGAAGAGAGAGCAGCTGATGCAAAGCCCCCAAGGTATGAATGTGCTTGAGGATTTTAAGATAACAGCTATGAGGCTAACGTGGCTAGAGACGAAGAAGTGTCGAGGGGAATGGTACATCAGAGCAGTAGCAGAGGGCTGAGATGTGAATGTGGAATTAGAAAATAATGATTTAATCAAAGATATGCAAATTAAAAGATAACCATTGACAAAGATTCTTTAAATGATTGGTAGTGTTCCTGAGGATATGGTAAAATTGGCACTGTAACATCAACTGCTGGTGGAAGCATAAAGGTTAGCCTTTCTGTAAAGATACTGTCAATATACTATGTATCAAGTGTTCAAAATGTACTTGTAATTTGACCTTGTCATTCCATAGACAAGCATGCATTTTAAGGATATCCATCATAGCATTATTTTTATTAGTAAAATGTTAGGAAAAACCTGATTTTTTTAGCCAAAAATAAACATAAATTATGATATCTATACAATGTAATATTGGGAAAATTATTAAAAGTCATGCTTTCACAGATTATTTACTTACATGGCAAATATTCATAATATAAGTGGGAAAAGTAAGTAGATTAGGCTGTAACTACAGTATAATTCCTAGTTTTTGAGATATTGAAAAAGAAAAAATGTTGGAAGGAAATACATGGCAATGGAAATGGTCTGTCTCTGGTCAATAAGATAAATGGATCACTTTTTCTTCTTTGTACTTTTCTATATTTTCTCTAGCAGTACATAAGAATCACCTGGAGATCTTCAAAAAAAATACAAATATCCAGTCTCCAGTCACCAAATGTTATGAATTAAATAGGCTGGGGTACAGGTATAGATACTTTCTGAAGAACTGCCTGGATGGTTCTGATATTCTGGTTCAGTTTCACAGCACACATTAAGGATAAGCATATTTTATATATTGTTTTGAGGTGTTTCTTTTGTTATGTTTACATGCTTTCTTAAATAGTAAAATGCTTTTGTTCTCAAATTTAACCATGGGTTCTTATTTATTGTTTTTTGTTTGTTTGTTTCAAGAACTGCTTTCTGAAGCAAGTTTCCAAGAAGCTCTTCAGGAAAGCATCCCTGATATTCAAGCACATGAGTGGGTGCCACTGTGGCTACTGCGATACTCGGTCATTGTTAAAAGCAGAGGAATTATCAAATCAAAAGGCTACATCTTACAAGCTAAAAGAAGGGGTTCTTAACTATGATTTAGGATCATAACCTACTGAATTGTATTTTCCTTGAATATAAGATTAAAAAATTGAGATGTGTAAAAATCTAATCACCACAGTGTCATTGAGGCAGATATTCTCTCGTTATATTTCACAATATGTTATGTCAAGTTTTGAATACTTTTCTTGCCTCCATATCAGCTCACTCACATGAACCACTGTATTGTTTTCATTAAACTATTGTTTTCTAATTGAAATTGTCTATAAAGAAAATACTTGCAATATATTTTTCCTTTATTTTTATGACTGATAGAAATCAAGAAATTTTGTTGTTAGATATATTTTGGCCTAGGCATCAGGGTAATGTATATACATATTTTTTATTTACAAGAAATTCATTAATTGCTTCTTACTCTATAGTATAACTAAGCAACTTAATTACAATTGTTAAAACTGAAATACTGGAAGATATTTTTCCTCTTGATAAGATGATTATATCTCAGAGTAATGGAGTATCTGGAATCTACTTAGAAGTGTAAATAAAATTCATTTCTTCAGTACATGGATAGAAACAAATCTTTTTAAGTTTGCTTAATAACCTTGTTTGTAATTTACCTATAATGATATAACCTTGTATTCTTGTGCCATATTTTCTCTTGCTGTTCTTTACAAAGACAAACCAAAGTAAATCTAAAAAAGAGATTAGAAGCTTTGAAATTATTGTTTGGGGGGTTTACAACTATTATCACCTCCAGATTCTTTTTAATTCTTGATCCATCCTTAATGTTTTGCTACTCATTCAAGAATATCCAGTGAGTATGGAGCACTTACCATGTGCTGGGCACTGGAGAGAGGCGGGGCACAGGGATTAAGAATCAGTTAAGTATGTGATATTTGTTCCCCACTAATAACTAACTGCAAAGGACTAAAAGCCAGAAGAGGGGTGAAAAAAGTCTTTAATTTAGGGCAAGCGTTGTCTATTTAGACAACTTTATTTGAAATATGGTCTTAATTATTTAAAAGCAAAATGATAATAATAGAACTTTAGAGCTAGAAGAGACTATAAATTATTTGATATAATTCCTCATTCGTTTAAGAACCAGATAACAGCAAATAAGTTGTGACGTTTGCTATACACTATAGGTCTCCTTAATTCTATTTTGAAAAGTTCTTCAAAAATCTCTTGTATCTCAACCAATACTCTTAAACTATGTATTTGAATATATGGTTTATAAAACTAAACTACATATATAAACTAATATATGAAACTAATTTACCAAACTTTTTTCAACTTGGAGGAAAAGAACTGTGGTTCCATATTCAAAGTAAATAGACTAAACTATCATGAATAAGGTTTTGTAGTTTAGTAATTGGATAATTTGATCATTAGAATTATAGTGTGAAATCAGATGATTTACCTGCTAAAATTTAGATTTTGAGCTTTATGTAGTCTTTGTATTAATTGGATGTAATGCTATCCAATGTATACAGTGAACTTCAATTTGGAAATGTACATTTTTCATGTATTTAAACAAATGCTCATTTTTCTTTAGGCCTATCCAGTGAGTTGATCAAGACATTTTAAGAGAGAATTTTAGTATCACACTTATTGTTTTTAAAACCCTGGACTTACAAAACTGGATTGAAGTGTTATTTTGAAAATGGAAAAAGAAACTTAGGTTGCTAACGTACCCAAACTTCAGAGGAGTTCCCTCCCCCCAACTCCTGACAAGCAAGATTATAGATTCATTTTGTGAAAGGAATCATGTATGGAATTTTTAATGAGTGTTTTATTTGTTTCACTTCTGTACCTTTAATTTGTTCCTTTTAAAAAAATGATTTTTAAAACTTTATAATTTTCCAAGCTGATGTTCACGTCTTTTTTGTGAACCATCAGAAAATAGTAAATACTTTTCAAATATTTAAGGACTTAATGTTTTAAAAGCCATAAAATAAAGAACAGTAATAGTACCAAATAATTGCTTAAGGCTGAAAGCTAAGTTATCAATAGTGTTTTTAACAGATAGGTTTTCTGGAGAGTTGTGTATCTAGTGACCCAAGATAGAAAGAATTTATATGATTGGTTTTTTTTTTCAGTAAACATGAAAAGAAACTGCAGTGTATTATTACATTTCCAAACTACACTGGAGCCTTACTTTAAAGCTATGTACTGTAACTTGGAGTTTGTTCTGTGATAAATCTATCTTGAATTCCCATCCAAAAAACTGTGATCACCAGAAGAACCGAGGTGTCTTATAAAATATGTTCACATGGTGTAAATTCTGAAGACCACTTGTGCCAGTATGCTAACATTCATTTAGGGAGGACCTGTGCTAGAACTTGAATCACAGATAGAGCTAATAATTTTTCCATTCTCAAAAAAGATCACTTAGCTACATGTGAAATGGAAAGTAAAGTTTTTCTGTTTTGAATGAATGGATTAGACTTTTCCCTACCAGAGCCAAGTAGTAACTGAAATAGAATCTCGATTTTATTTCAGTGATAAAAGGTCTAAGGCTCATTTAATTACATCTTATTTCAGAAAAGATTTACTTCTAATTTTTCCACCCAGCATTTTCAATATTTGAGAATATAAGTAAATGATATATTTCTTACAAGTTGACTGACAGTTCTGCCAATTGTATATTTAGAGAAATTTGAAGTTGTTTTAATGAGATTTAAACCATTTGTGTTTTTATACTCAAATGTACCAACTTGTGATTCCAAACCTATTTTTTTAAAGTTAACTTCTTAATGTACCAGAACTTGTACCTGTTGTTTTCCCATAAAGTTGGTGATGGGATATGTCAGGTTTTTTTTCTGAAAAAATATGTAACATAACTTTTCCCCACCACATAATTCTACCTTTATGTGTCTGTAGTGGTCTATAAAATACAGCACAATATAAAGCATTATTAATAGTTACAATAGTTTTTAATTCTACATTATGAATTTAAAGTGTAAGTTGTATTATTTTTATTTGAGTTGTTTCAATGGTTGGAAGCATTCTGAAACAGTATATCAATTTTGAACTATTTAACAAACTGAATATGATTTGAAAATAAATTATGAATTTTTAAATATCCAAGCCATAAAGCTATTTATGCATTCATTCAACAGATTTATCAAATGCCTATTATGTAACAGGCACTATGCAAGATAGACACAAAAATGAAAATATCCCTATCTTCAAGGAGCATATAGTATATTTGGGGGTTGAGGGAGAGATCTCTACATGGACCAGAGCAATAAAAGCCTGCATCTATTAATGACAGCAGTGGTGAAAAGGGGTTGGGGACATGTGGAAGGAAGTGGGTCTGGGAGTTACCTAATTTTAGAAAACTCTCCTGAAAAAAATTGCCTTAGGGTAGGATCAGAAGAGGAGGTCCGGGTGGGCATTCTGCCCAGAGGTCCTTGTTTGCCTCGTTTGTAAATATGCTGTTATTGAATGATGAACAGTTTACATATAACTTTAGAAATTCAGTGAAAACACTTCAAGAAATTTTTATTAGAGAAGAATGACTTCTGCTGAGACAGGAGTAGGTAAGGTCGGAAAAGACATGTTTTATAAAAGACTAAAACTTGCCCAAATCTCCTAAATATATCAGGATATAACTTTATGTAGTTTTACCACCAGAAAAGTCAAAATCTTAATATGTATCCCTCAGCAATGAATAAATGTATAAAATGTCATTCACTTCTGTGGGTGTGTTGGTCTGTTACTTTATAATACGTGTTACTTGTTTTGACTCAGCTGTTTTCTCCCATTTCTTTACTCTGTTGATTTATGCATCATACTCCATTTATGTTCACTTTTTTTCTTAAGTATGTCTTTAGTAATTACCGAAGGTCTTTGGGCAGTAAACTTTTAGGTTTTGTTTGTCTGCAAATATTTTTATTTTGTTCTCAATCTTAAATGATCATTGGACATTATAAAATTCTAAGTTTCCAAATACTTTCCATCAGCAATTTGAAGATAATATTCCATTGACTTACAGCATATATACTTTTGCTAATGAAAATCTGAATTTCCTTCCCTAGAAATGTCTTTTTCTCCGCTTTTTTTTAAATTTATTTTTAGTTGAAAATTTCAACTTATTTTGCTGTGTATAGAATTAGAAGAAAGTAGGAAAATTAAAACTGGCAGCAAAGTTTTTTAATAACAGAAAACTTAATCATAAAAGAAAACATTGGTAACTGGATTTAAAATTTAAATCTGTTCTTCAAAAGACAAGAAAATGAAATTGCAAGCCATCAACGGAGGAAATATTTCTAATCCATATTTCTGATGAAAAACAAATAGGCCATAATCAAAATTTTTTTTAGATTGCAGTTCAAAGGACATCATCAGAAATTGAAAAGACAATTCACAGAATGGGAGGAAATATTTATAAATCATATATCCAATAAGAATCTTGTATCCAGAATGTGTAAAAGACTCTTACAACTTAGTAATAAACCCAATAAAAAATAGCGAAAAGAACAGACTTTTCTCCAAAGATAAATGAATAGGCAATAAGAACATTAAAAGATGCTCAACATCATCCGTCATCAAGGAAATGCAATTTAAAACTACAATGAATTACCACTAAAATAGCTAACATTTTTAAAAGATTGACAATACTAAATGTTGATGAGGACATGGGGCAAGCGGAACTTTCATATATACCTGGTGGGAATGTAAAATGGTATGACCACTATGGAAAACAACTTTGTACTTCTTATAAAATTAAATGTACACTTACCACATGACCAGCAATTTTATCCCTATTTACTCAAGAGAAATAAAAAACATGCCAAAAAGGACATATGTAAATGTTTATAGCACTTTACTCACAGTAGCTGAAAACTGGAAACAACCCAAATGCTATCTAATAGTTGAATGGATAAATGAGTTGTATTATAATCACACAATGGAATACTACTCAGCAATTAAAAAGAATAAACTACAGTATGTACAGTAACAGATGAATCTCAGAAACATGCTAAGTGAGAGAAGCTAGACATGAAAAAGTACATATTATCTTTACATAAAATTTTAAGACAAAATTATTCGATAGTGACTTACCTTTGCTGTGTTTGGGTACCTCGAATCTCTCAAAAGATTGCAATCAAAGTGTCAACTGAGATTAGCCTCCCCTGTGTGCTTGAGGTTGGTCTGCTATGCTCTCTCATGTGGTTGTTGGCTGGATTCAGTTCCTCACTAGCTATAGGCCAGAGGCCTTTCTCACTTTGTTGCCACATGGCCTTCTCCATAGGGCAGCTCATAACATGAAGGTAGCTTCTCATGGGATGAACAAGTGAGAGAGTGCAAGATTGAAGCCAGCCTTTTTTGTAACCTAATCTTACAATGACATCATCACTTTTGTGATTCTTTTCATTATAATTAAGTCACTACATACAGCCCAACTCAAGGGTTTGAAACCAGGAGATGGGATTATTGGGGACCTTCTCACAGGTCACCTAATTTAAAAGTAATGCTTTATATGTAATAATGTAGAGTTCACTAAAGGTTCATGCACTAAACTCTCATCTTTTAGTTAATGCCTAAAATTCCAGAGATTCAACCCATCAGTTTAAGATTTTAATTAGCAAAATATAGACTATCAAGGAAGAGTCTCCCTTTAGACTAGAGTAATAACTATTTTTACACTCTACTTACCTAAATGTGGGTATAGTGTATTTGCTCTAAATCTACTTTAGGTAAAGAGGGTAGGCAAAAAAGGTAGAAATAGGGAAACAGGACAGAACTGGTAAGCCCACATAAAACAAAAATACTGCAGGTTTGCCTACAATTAGCAGACCTGTTGATAGACCAACACAGTCTTCTCAGATTATGAATATGCACTGACATTTTGGTTTTGGTATTTTAAGTTTGTTTCTTGACCTTTTTAGACTGTGATTTTGTTTGTTTTACTTTAAAGGGCCCATGCTTGCAAGTGAATATTACACAATTTACTAAACCCAATTTCCTAAACCCACTTCTGTGATCTTAATTTCTATTTTCATGCATTTGCTCATGTTAAGGCTTTTGTAGAGATTAAATGAGTTAACATATGTAAAGCACTTAACACATGTAAAGCATATGGTAAGTGCTCAGTACTATTACTATGATAGATACTGATATCCTCTGCTGCTTCGACCTCCAATAGGTTTACTTTCCTTCCTCTATACCAGTAGTCCCCAACCTTTTCAGCACCAGGGACAGGTGCTCCTATGAGAATCTAATGCCTGGTGATCTGAGGTGGAGCTGAGGCGGTAATGCTAGTGCGGGAGAGCAGCTGCAAATACAGCTGAAGCTTCACTCGCTAGCTCATTCGTCACTCACCTCCTGCTGTGCGGCAGGTTCCTAACAGTTTATGGACCTGGACCGATATCAATCTGCAACCCAGGGGTTGGGGACTTCTACTCTATACCATTCTGCCCTGTCTTCAAATCTAGCCTGTTTTCTCTGTTCTTCCTCTTAAATAGTCTCACTGCTACTTAGCCCTACCAGAATTTCTTCTTTTTGCTCCTCAACACTCTACTTACAAAGACTGAGGTTGCCTATCCAAAATCCCCTCCTCTTTTCTTTTCTCTACTTTAACATTCCTGCATTCACATTCCCCTCTTTGCTTCAAATATCAGCTCTTCCTTCCAGCCTCAAATGAAGGAGCATTCGTCTGTGGCTAAGCCCTCCATCTCTATTTTTTTTAATTCTATTCAATTGGGATTAGGTTTGGCAGCGAATAAAAGAAAATCCCTAAATAACAGTGGCTTAAAAAAAGATAGGTGTTTTTCTCAGGTGAAACAAATCTAAAAGTAGACTATTTAGGACTGATAAGGCAGCTCCACCAGTTGTTTGGGAGCCTTTTTCTTCCTTCCTTCCTTCCTTTCCTTCCCTCCCTTCCTTCCTTCTTCCTTCCTTCCAGCCTTCCTTCCTTCCTTTAACTTCCTTCTGTATATTCCTTCCTTCCTTCCTTCCTTCCTTCCTTCTTCCTACGGCCAACTATATTCTTCCTTCCCATTCATCCTTCAGCCCCATTATTATTTTATTCCTTCCTCCTCCTCCTCCCTCCCTCCCACTCAACCCTACGTATTCCTTTTTCCTTCCTTCCTTTCCTTCTATTCCTCTTCCCTCACATGGCTCCCTTCCTTCCTCCTTCCTCCCCCGCCCCGTTTCTTTCATCTCCACTCCTCTATATGCCATCCATAGAGGTGCCCATTTCAGTCCTCATTACACCAGAGGCACAACTTTTCAGGAGTAAAATAGAGTTAAAGAGAGAATAGGGAGGACCTCCTCTCCCTTGAGATGTCTCCTAAAAAAACTAAAGAACATGCAGTTTATATCTAATTTAAAATTTAGCGTCATCTAACTGCAATGGGAACAATGAAAAAAAGCTATATTTGGTTAGTTGACAGTGTGCCCATAAAAAAAAAAAAAAAAAAAATCTGTACTTTGTGACTAAAAAATTTGGTTTTCTGCTATAAAGAAGAAAATAATACCCGTAGTGAGGCACTCATCCTTTCTCACCTCCAGCAATATCTATCTACTTTTTCTTTTTTAATTAAGTTTATTGGTTAATACAATTATATAATTTTCAGGTGTACATTATAATTTAACATCTGTATGTTCTATTGTGTTTACCACCCAAAGTCCTGTTTTCTTTGGCTATCATATATTTGATCCCCTTTACCCACCCCACCCTCCCCTTTACCCCCTATATTTGACCCCCTTTACCCCATCCTATCTTCCCCCTTCTCCCCCACTCCCTACCCTCTGGTAACCACTAGTCTATAGTCCAAGTACACGAGTCTCTGTTTGTTAGTCCTGTTCCTTTGTTGATTTTAGGTTTATATCCCACATGTAAGTGATATCATGTGATTTTTCAACTTTTTCTGTCTGGCTTATTTCACTTAGCATGATTACCTCGAGTTCCCTCCATGTTGTCGCAAATGGCAGTATTTCATCTCTTCTTATGGCTGAGTAACATTCCATTGTATATATGTACCACAGTTTCTTTAGCCAATCACCTATCGTAGGACACTGTGGTTGCTTCCATGTCCTGGCCACTGTGAATAATGCTGCTATGAACATCAGCATGCAAATTTCTTTAATCCATCTACTTTTTCGATCCCTTTCCATTCCCCTCAAACATTAGCTCTCTACTTTTCATCCTAAAACTGCAAAAAAAAATAATAAAATAATTATCGCTTTCCTTCATAATTTAATATTTCTTCTTTTCTGCTTACTCCCAATTCTTAGCCGCCATCTTACCTTTAGATCTCTGAGTTCCTGGGGTATTTAACATAATACCCTAAGTCTTTAAATTTTATTTTGTTTACATTTAACTTTCCGGGTAACACAAGAGCACATGTTAAAAAAAAAAAAAATTTATTATGCAAACGTCTCCTTCCATCACACCCCTAGCTATACATCAAGACTTTTAGAATTGCCAAAGATGGAGTGAGGTTGCTATGCAACTTCCCAATTCGTGTGAAACGGGGCGAGGGCACGCTGTTCCTACGAGTTTCGTCACCTCCACTAACGTCCTTCCTTGCAAAAGGTTGGTCTGCGTCTAGTACCGCACTGAAGTGAATGCTAAAAGCCGTACGCTTGGCGATAACCCAGTATTATGGCCGCGGCCTACATAAGAGGGGCGGAAGCACATACGAAATTCTCGCGAATTGCGGAGGCCTCGCGGAAAGCGCGACCGACGCAGTTCTCTGACGCACTTCCTGGGCGCCGGAACTGAGGCAGGGTGCGGTGGCCGCAAGCCGACAAGATGGTGGTCACTCGGTCGGCGCGGCCTCAGGCCAGTATCCAAGCTACGTCGGCTGAAAGCTCTGGGCAGAAGGTAGGAAATAACAAGGCTCCCTCATTCCTCCTCGACGCTTCTCGGATCGGTGCTCTCTGGGAGGTTATAGGGCGGTGCGAAGGTTCCGCGGAGCGTGAGGAGCGGCGAAAAGAGCCGGAGCTTGCCGCGCGCTGCTGAGTACCAGGTCCAGCCGTAAACCTGTCGCTTGCTCTTCAATCCTCACTAGTCTTTTAAGGCGGTCCTTAGGGTGGAACAGAGAGGTTAAGTAATTTGCTTTGGGTAGTTCAGCTCCGTAATGCAGATACCCAGCTCAAGCCTTTTAACTTTACTGTTCACACCGTATTAAGTGTGAGCTTAATTTAGCTGATTTGGACGGAAGGGCACCGTTATCACGTGGTGAGACTGGCAGTGGCCCCATAGCACCTCCTTTTGGCCTGGGAAGGTCTGCGGTGATGCCTTCTGGTGGCGCTCGGTGGCGCTGGTCGTCTACTGCTTCTGATTTTTTTGATGAAGGGGGTGGAACGTTAATTTACTTAATGTGTGTAAAGGTAACGGGAGCTACCGATTCTGTCAGTGTGTGTGCCTAACCACATCTTTGCTCAGTTAATATTCTCCTCTCTTCCCCATGCGTGTGTAGTAATGATGTAGGTCCACCTAGCATATTTGACATTTTTAAGTGAAGAAAATTTTCTCTTTTCAATCACTATTTTTTAATTTTTTTCCTCGCTAAAATCATAACCAAGACTTGGGTAAGGCAAGTGAAGCAAGGCCCTGCAAATGCCGGGGCAAATCTAGTGATGGCTGGTGGTGGTGGCAGTGGTGATGAGGGAGGACCCTGCAAGTACAGGGTCAGATTCAGTATTTTAAGATTTTGAGGTTTTTTTTAAGTCATGGGTGGTGGTGGTGGGGTTTGTGTTCATCTTGTTGACTGAGTTTTTTAGTGCTGTGTTAAAATTTGCTCCTGAGGGGAGTGTCTCATTCACTTTGCTCCTGTCCCAGCCCTACCTAAATTAATAGTATGTTTTCTCTGGCTTACAGAATTCTGCTAAAAGAATTCAAGCACATCTGAAAGGCAGGAAAGAATCTCCATCTGATGGCTCCAGTACTGCTGAATCACAAAGTACTGAGAAACAAAGTCCAGTCCCTAGAACTCCTAAAACTGGAAAGAGGAAGTGCAGAACTACAGGCTCATTACCAAAAATGAATAAACTATCTACTGATGGAGAGACCTCTGAAGCAGAGTCCAGTAGTTCTGTGTCTGAGCCCCAAGATCCCATTTTAAGAGTAACTAGGAGAAGGAAAATCTTAGTTGCATGTACCCCAGTGTCCAGTGTTAGGAAAAAACTAAAAATAACTCCAATAAATGAGTCTCATACTGAAGAAGAACTCTCTGAAGCAGAATCACATGTTTCAGGTATTTCTAGAATTGTGCCTCTTACAGTAATAACTAAAAGAACCAGAAGAATTAAGGCTAAATCCCTAACAGATCCAAGCCAAGAATCACATGCGGAAGCTGTTTCTGATGCTGAGTCATCATGCTCAGATATTTCTACATTTTCTGGATTTGCAACTAGGAGAACAACAAGGAGTATGCAGAGGAAATTACAAGCACTAACAGAGGAGAAAGATACTAAGATTATACCAGAAAATGAAAAGCCGATGATAAATACACCTCTGAATTCAAATACCAGACAAACTTCATCTTCTATACAAGCAAGATTTCTTTCTCAGATAAATGAGCCAGATTTCTCTAATAACGAAATCTGTAATGATTTTGATGATGATTCTTTCCATGGAAATTCGGGAAAAATACTAACAGTGCAAAAAGGCCAACATTTTAATATCCAGGAGGAAAAACTGGCCAGTGTTGCACCTCTCAAAGGAAGAAAGCAGAATTGTAAGAGTTTAACTGAAGAAGCTGAAGGAGTAATAGATGAGGGAAAAGAAATTAATGAGAAAAATTCTGAGTTGACAGGTCTTTCTGAACTTCAGGACACTAGCCTTCAGCAATTAGTTTCTCAAAGGCATTCAACACCCCAAAGTAACAAAACCACATCAAAGCCCTCAAATCTGAACTGTGAGGCTATAATGAAATCATTAGCTCAAACATTTGCAGTTGTGGAAATTGACAGATGGACTGAAGAGAGAAAAAGCACCATAAAAACAAGTGACTTGACATCTAGCGATGGTGGTGGTAGTGATGAAGAGTGCACTGTTATAGCTGTCAGTGACAACATGAACAAAGAAAAGAATGTAGATTTTGAGTGCGATGCCAAATCTCAGGATACAGGTGATTCTGTTTTATTACTTAGCAGCAGTGATGAAAGCCAGCAGTCTGAAAACAGCGGGATTGAAGAGGACACTGTGTGTTTTGTTGAAAATAGTGGTCAAAATGAGTCATTAAATGGAGACTCAGAAAATAGGTTAAGTGACAATGCATTGTTTGTAATTGACACAACTCCTGGTTTGAACACTGATAAAAATTTTTACTTGGATGAGGAAGACAAAGCCAGTGAGGTTGCCATTGAGGAAGAAGAGGAGGAAGAGGATGAAAAAAGTGAAGAAGAGCCATCAGATCATGACAAAAATAAAGATGATGAGTTTAGTGATGAAGATGACTTACTTAATGGCACAAAGTCTAAACTGTAAGTTTTACCTTTCTTTTAAAAAGTTTTTGATAACATTTTTCAAGTGGCTAATTTACCATAAAATATAATAGCATGGGAATTGAGAAAATTTTTACCTCAGGTTCTTTATGGGAAAGCTCTTGTTACCAACATTGTTCTTGTCCCTGAATGACTTTTTAAGTCATATTTCCCACCAATGATAGCTAAAAGTGTTCCTTTTGGTGATGAATTAGAAATCATCTGTTGGAATGTCCCTGCATGATTGTCAAGAGTAGTATAAAAGGGAAGGAAAATAACTTATTTTAGTACTATATGTTGATTGTAGAGAAATTGAAAAATAGAAGCCTGAGAAAAATAATCACCTATAATCCTGTTTATCCCCCTTTGAAAAGCGTTAATGTTTGGGGCTATTTCTTTAGTTACTTTTTCCCTTATAAATTTGTTTTTCCCAAGCACAAGTCCTTGGTAACAGTGTATCCACTGGAAATATACAGGTATCCTGGTAAGGAACTGTGAATTAACAGATGCCCAGTCTTCTCTCTAAACCAATGAAATCAATCTCTGAGGCTAGACTCCAGCATGCTTACTTTTTAAAGGTCACAGTCCTATCTTATAATTGTAATGTACATTCATAATCACTGCCAAGGCACTACAATAGAATGATTTCACTTTCCAGTAGAGGTTGATTAACAAAACTTTCAGCTGCTTAGTTTACATGAATAATTAGGAAAGAAAGTGACTGTACTTCCAAGTACACTTATAGAAAGGAGTTTTCAGTAATATGAAGTAGGAATTCTCATAAATATAGCAGGAGCCCAGGCCAACTGCAGAAGATTCTAGTTTGGTAGAGATCTCGGGTATGACATTTTTGAAAAGCTCCAATGGGAAATATGGATGCTCATTGCTGTTTAAAACTCACTTGATTTAGAGGCACTACCAAATGCCTTTGGTTACCCAGAAAAATATTCTAAGTTTAGATAACTTGGAAGTTCACAGTAGAAGAACCTGTCTTTCTCATTGGTTTCAGAGATGGAGGTAAGTACATTTATTAACTACTTATATAGGAAGTTGAGCTGAATTGCCAGATGTATCTCTTCTTTTCTTTATAAAAATCCTTTTATGAAATCTGTTGGCATATTATGTGGTCTTAAGCCTCTTAAAGAAAATCTGGAGAATGAACTTGGATATGATCCCCAAAAGATTTTTTGTTTCATTATTCATCTCAGAATTCTTTTCTTAATGACTTTATTCGATTTAAAATATGTATTTGTTCATCTTTTTC
Source organism: Pteropus medius (assembly GCF_902729225.1). Lineage (NCBI taxonomy): Eukaryota > Metazoa > Chordata > Mammalia > Chiroptera > Pteropodidae > Pteropus > Pteropus medius. The sequence continues at coordinate 565,091 of NW_024345916.1, read as the reverse complement.
AGAATTCTATTGTAAAGATAAGATTCTTTTTGTTGACAGTTAAATGGGAGAAGAAAAAAATGATTTTAAAAAGTCTCAATTGTTTCCATTTTAATTAATTGATCTTTAAGTGACCATTTTTCTTTCAGTCTAAAATTGACAAGCAGCAGCATAGACCCTGGTCTCAGTATCAAGCAATTGGGTGGTTTGTATATTAATTTTAATGCAGACAAACTACACTCGAACAAGAAAACCCTAACACAGATCCAGGAGAAAAAGAAAAATGAGGTAAGTTACATGAAATGTCTCGTAGGTTTTTGTAGAACTAGCCAGTTACTTGTAGAAATGGTTAGTCCTTGGCAAGAGACTCATTTTTTTTTTCTTTTTATAAAGTCCTAGCAGTAAAAGGTGACTGCACTTGAAAAATACAGGATCAATGTTCCTCTTCCTACACCCACCACTTATGATCCCCAGGGGCTGCATTTTTGCTTTTCTTGCTGTACTTTTAGTTCTTAACTGTTCTGAACCCAGTTGAGAATCTGAAAGCTGTGCGTGCCTCCCTTGCCCTCCAGAAAAAAGTGCACATAGACATAAAATTGTACATTTAATTTCAGAAGGAAATTATAGAGTAAGTAACCTCATCTAAACCCTCGGCTTTAGCTGCCACTTTGCACAGCTTCTTCCCACTTCTGTATTTTTTAGCCTTGGTGCCTCTCAGGTCTTTCTTCAGGTCTTTAAATTCAGGTGGCTGTTACCTGTTCATTTGTGCTCAGGCACTTGACTTTACTAATTGCCCTACTTCTGTTCCCTGCCTGAACCAGCTCCTCCTTTTGTCTTCTCTATCCTGGTTAATGACTGCCTAAATCTCTTTCCCTTTTGTAGTCATTCACTAAGCCTGGGCTAGCTGCTTCTTACATGGTTTCTACTCTCTTCCCTTCTTTTCACTCCACTGTCACTGGCTCATCCAGGCCTTTGTTCTTCATCTAGACTACTGCAGTAACAACCTTCCTCTTTGTTCTTCAAGCTCCTCTCCGTATTCTTGCTAGATTTCTCTTTCTACAAACACAAATCTGATCATATTCACTTAAGTCCTTCAATGATTCCTCAGTCTTCAAGGTACTTGTTTTTCTCCAGCTCTGACCACTGTGTTCTCTCCATGGAAAACTATTGTAATTCCCTGAACATACCATGTTCTTTCCCAGTCCAATGCAGAGATCATAGATCACCGCCTTTGGGAAACATTCTTTGAAACTAGTCCTTCCCCAAACCTCCTCTGTGCTGCAATACCTGGTATTGATCAGATTCATTATTAATCATGATTTAATTGTTATTTTACTGTCTTTTATCTTTGTATTCCTAAATCAGGATTTCTCAGCCTCAGCAATACTGTTGTTTTGGGCTGACTAATTCTTCGTTGTGAGAGGATGTCTGCATTGTTGGATGTTTAGCAGCAGCCCTGTCCTCTCTAACACACCAGACGCGAGTAGCATCCATACCCCCAAACACACCAAAAATGTCTTCAGACGTTGCCAATTTCTCCTGACTGAGGACCACTTTCCTAATGCCTAGTATGCTACTTGACACACAATCTCTTTTTAAATAAATGTCATACTCTCTTTTCTGAATGATAGGAAAGTCTAGACTGCTGCTCTATGTCCAGAAACTTCTAGGCCTGAACCTGAATTAGGGCTATCTGAATTTCTGAGTTGATAATGTCAAATGTTATTAACTAAATTAAATTAATATTTGCTGTATTCCTGTGAACTATTTTGAGGGTTAAGGAGTAGTCAGTCATCTTTAGTTTTTGCACTGACATGACTGATTACCTGTATAAGTCTTCTTCTGTGGGAATGTCTATACTCTTTTGGGTTTTCATTTTTAAATAAGGTGTTCTTATTAATTTGTGGAAATGTATTTTGTATTTTAGTGGTATTAACCTATGGACTTTTACTTGTCTTTTTTAAGGTGTTTTTAATTGCATAAGTTTTAAAATTTTATGTGGTCAGATCTGTTAATCTTTTACTAAATGACTTCTGCATTTTTTTTTTTTTGTTACTTGCCTAGGATGACTAAATAGTGTCATACTGTTTATGTGACAATAGCTAATAAATACACAAAAAGATGATCAGCAAATGAAAATAGCCAAGAGGCATCACTGACAATATACAGAAAGATAACCACTACTGTTGGTGGCAATGTAAAGTAAAGCACACTGATTATGTTTGTATTGTTTTAATGCAAGACAGTTTAGCAGTATATCAAAATTTAAACAACCCATTTTTAGAATCTATTTTATAGAAATAATCACAAGTAAGCAGAGGTGATTACAATGTTTAATGGAAAAAAAAGTAATAGACTGTTAAACTAAATGTCAGAAGAAAAATTGTGATGTATTTATAAGTTCTTGATCTGTGTATGAATTGACATTGAAAGGTCATCCAAGATACATTGAGTTGCAAAAAGCAGATTTGTCTAGATAGGTGATATCGTTGGTATAGCATAAAAAGTGTTTTTTAATTGAAATATGTATCACTATACTTAATAGTCTAGCCAATTTCTTCAGATCACAAGAAGCTGTTTCACCAGCATTAAAGAACTTATTAAAAATTAGTCAGGTTTTTTTCAGAGGTTTCAAGAGCTATTGTGGCATTGTTCCTATTGTCTATATTTCACTTGTTTGGTGCAGGTGCATGGTTGCAAACCAACAAATACAAATGGACACATTTATGTAAATCTGATGTGTGCAGATTTCCTAAAATAATCCTGCAGTTTGCCTCCTAAAATAGTTTTATTGTGATACAATTTACAAATTTAAGGACAGGAACAACTTTGCAGTAGTATATGCATAAAGAAGATTAATATATTTGGAGTAGTCTTCAGTCTGAGAGGTTTTTCCTTTATAAGAGAAAAAATGTTGAAGTTATATGACATTCTGACATTCTTTTGAAACCAATTGAATATTTTTATAGTTTCTACAGAAAGCTATCATTACTCCTGATTTTGAAAAAAAAGACTGTGTTCCACCATACCGTGAATCAAAGTATCAACTTCAAAAAAAACGCAGAGTAAGTATGACTCTCATTACTTAGACTGTTTAGATGTGTTTGACGGTATGTGTTCAGTTTATAAAGCATCATTGTAGTCTGTGCCAATCCAGTCTCATCTCGTGTGATCACGTATGTTCTAAGGATGGGGTGACTGGGACACTGGAAATTGTATTATGAATCCCCAGGTCACCACAGTGTTGTTGTGCATGCTGTTGCTGCCTGTCCGGTATCCCTTTTTAAAATGAAGCAAACTTGATGTTGGGTAAAGTGTTAAAAATACACACACACGTATGTATGTATATCCAAAAAAAATTGTCATGGATACCTAAGGGCCCATAAACACATTTTATATGGATTTTCACAAAGTGAAAGTGCACCAGGTGGTACACATAGATGCAGCTTTTTCTTTCCCTTCAAAACAGTGACAGCCACCATGCAAGGTCACTGTCCAAACCTCTTGGCTCCTGGGTACTGTTCATTAAAGGCTAGGAACTCTGTTACAGGCTGTTGTAGGGAACTTAATGTAGCCAGCTAAAAACCCTGGTCTACTTAATGTGCTATTTTCTTTAGTATAACATAGGGGATTGCATCTATTTGGCATTTCAACTAATAAGCATAAAGAAGTCATAAAGAGAACTTGGAGGAAAATTTGAGGAAGGTACTCCAGTAACAGCTTGTCACTATTATGAAGCACCTTGTTACATGGTAGACATTTCATAATATCTGTTGTATGAATGTAACAAAAAATAAAATTAAGCATATCACTTGCTAGTTTTCAAAAAAATATTTTCCAAAGAAATAGAAATTTCTTGACTGTTGGAGTAAGTGACTTAGAGATACATAGGTGACTGAATAAGTTAATGTTTACATTTAAGCTCCAGAAGTGAAAATGTTTTTGTATACTATCACATGTAGGTTGTTTTAGATAAGAAAAATTAAAGCTGTGGGTTATTCTCCCACCAAGTCAGCAGTTCTTACTAAAAGACAAAATTAAATTTTAAGGCGCCTTCATTTATGAAACTGATAATGCTTTACATAATTTACCAATCACTTTTTTGTGATTTAATTCCTTTTATGAAAGATGAATCTGGAGAGTAATACATTCTGTAAAGTAACCTTATTTGTTTTTAATTAATGAAATTTTCTGTATATAGAATTTTGGGGGAAATGAGGTATAATTTATACACTGTTTATTAAAATTAGAATTTTGTTTTTGAAATCAATTTCAGAAAGAGCGGCAAAAAACAGCAGGTGATGGCTGGTTTGGTATGAAAGCTCCGGAATTGACGGATGAACTAAAAAATGATCTCAAAGCACTGAAGATGAGGGCTAGCATGGACCCAAAAAGGTTTTACAAGAAAAATGATAGGGATGGCTTCCCTAAGTACTTCCAGGTATGAAGCAAACAGAATACTACTGATGATGATCTATGGATTTTAGTTTGGAAAGCACTATAGCGTGATCTTTCTCTTTACTATTAAAATAGACAAATATTTACAATGCGCATCTGCTCAGGGCATATAATAATGGCCAGAACTCAATTCAGACAGCCACCAGCTAGTCATGGCTTTCTGTATACAGACAGTGTTGCAAATGGTAACTGGGTTCCTAGGTCAGCTCTCTAAAACTTATAGAACCTGTAAGATGGCTGTTCCATATATGAACACTACTAGCCTAAGAGCAAGAATCCTTGCAGGATCGAGGGGAAAAGGGAACCATTTGCACCAAGCTCCTCTTCTTTTCAAGGCAAGTTCTGAAAATAAGTTAAAAGTTGGTTTTCAGAGTGTTTTCAGATGAAAGTCCCGTGGAGTCATCCTCTGGTAGCTCTTTGAAGTTCATTTTGTTGTTCTTGACTACCTCTCATGTTACTCATCTGGATTAGTATAATATTCTTTCTTCCCAGGTCTGTCTTCTCTCTAGTCCATCCTCCACATTGTTGCCAGTCATCTATTTTTTAAAACAACAACAACAACAAAAAAGGCAATCTGTTTATGATACACCTCAGGTCAATATCACAGGTAGCATTCAGCAGTACCTTCAATGAGTCTTTGTGACCTGTAGGATAGAGTCTATATCCCTTAATATAGCCCTTCACAGTCTGCACTCAAACCAGTTCACCAACCCTTCCTTTGTCACATAGCCTCTTAAGTGTGAACACATTCAGCTACTCAGTCTTCTCAGAATATGCACAGACTGGTCTGGCACTGCTTGGCTCTGCAGTTTGCTTGGTGAAATTTTACCCATTTAAATTCAAGCTAAAATGTCACTCTTTATGAAACCGTCTTTACCTCCCTTAGGATTGGTCACTTAGTTTTCAGAGCCTTTTTAGTGTTTTCAGCATAAAACTGTTGTGCTTTAAATTTTTAGTTACCTAATGGATCTTCTTTAAGACTATGGGCTCCTCACTGCCAGGGATCACATATTCTTTGTTTCCTTAACACCTGGGACAGTGCTTGACATATAGTAGATGCTTGGTAAATTTTATTCAGATGAATATATGAACTAATGCAGAGTGGTCAATAAGGTTCTAAGCTGGAAGCATTGATGATAACCTAAAAGATCAAATAGGTATGTAGTAGAATTGATGTGTCAGTTTCATTAAATTGGGAAGCTAAGTTTGTAATATCTGTCCCACTTTTTCCCTCTAGTTACACTGTTCAGCAAAAATTTATGTACTGTCTAGCACTAAATATATAACAGGAATTTTGGATTTATTACAAATTCTAGTAAAGAAGTATCATTAGTATGACTTAATGCAAATTGAATAGGTGATATATTTTTGCTTTTAAAAAATGGCAGAATTAACTTTGATATTGGTGTAATGTAAGCTTGTGTTTTTCATTCCTTTCTATAAATATACTTTGTTAGATATACTCTGAAATTTGAAAGCAGTGTGGTATTCAGGTATTGCATGACTTATTTCAATCATTTCCTAGATTGGAACCATTGTTGACAATCCAGCTGACTTCTACCATTCACGAATTCCTAAGAAACAAAGGAAGAAAACTATTGTGGAAGAACTGTTGGCTGATTCTGAGTTCAGAAGGTAAAGGAGTTTGTTTCACTTTATAATTGTATGCTTTCTTTAGAATATGCATAAACTTTAAATTTCAGATAATTTTAAAATGCTTTATAGCACAGTTTCTCAACAGCAGCACAATTTACATTGTGGATGGGATAATTCTTTATTGGGGGACTTCCAAGTGCATTATAGAATGTTTAACAGCATCCTTGGCCTCTACCCATTATATGGCACTCCCCCACACCATTCAAGACAATCCGAAATGTCTTCAGACATTTCCAGTGTCCCCTGCAGGGCGCCACCATTCCTAGTTTAGAACCACTGCTTTAGAGGGAAGTTTGAACATATTTGACTGGCTAGAGAAGAATGAGCCTGCAAAGAAGACTGGGAAAGAATAGCCAACGGATATTAAGAAACCAGGAGGACACAGTGTCATAGAAGTCAAGGAAAGAGAATGTTTTAAGCAGATGTAAGCCAGACAGAGTTGATAACAGGGATCAATGCTGCTGAGACATCAAGTGAAACAAGAACTAAAAACTTCCTTGGGATTTAGTTACATTGAAGTCACAGTTACTTTGGCAGGAGTTTTAAGGGAGTGATGGGGAGGATACCAGACTGGAGAATGAGTTGAAAATGAAGAACATAACTGAAGAAGTTGTTGTGAAGAGGGAGGGAGAGGCAGGGCTAGGTGATATGGAATTAGAGGATTTTTTTAAAAATGGGAGCAATCTGAGTACGTTCAAATGTCCTCGAAGCAGCTACATTATAGATTTAAAATCATGTCTCATACAGAAACCTCTTGCTGAGGTTCCAGATTGGTTTAATAGCAAAAGTGAAAATATTTATCAGGGGTTTTAAAAATAATGTAGATGATAATAGGCAAGGAAAACAAAGTTTACTCGATGTTATGTAAGCTATTTAATGAGTCTTGGTAATGGAAGAACTTTAGAAATAAGCACTGTCAACATTGCTGTGATTTTTGAGATTGTCATCAAGATTACAGTAGGTCAGATTCTATCCATATATGGTAGTGTTGAAACACTAAAAAATAATCTTAGAATAAGAAAGTTGAGACAGTAAACTAGAAATTCAGAATGAAAGTCATAAAATTACAGGTTAGAGGTTGTCTTATCAATTCATTGTTTTCTGTACTTCAGTCATTGAATACAATTTTCACAATGTTTTCGTTATCTGTATACTGCTTACTTTAAAAGGAAACTTTATAGATACTGTAAGTGGGTGTTATATTTTTCTATGTACATTAATATATTACTTTAAGTGAATATTGTTAATCACCTAAATTTAATGCCACAATATGTGAAACACTCTATTAGTCCATCTCTTCATGAAAGTTTTAATTCTCTCTACAACCATCTCAAGAGGTTTTCTGTCCTTTGACCACTTTGGGATAGGGAACTTAACCAAATATAGAATGCACTTAACCAAAGGTGTTCATTAGTAGTAATGTCCTGACAGAGGAAAATATGCTTTTGTATTGTATGCAGTTTTTAGTTTTGTTTTTTATTTTTAATCTAACTTTGGGTTTCTTAGAAAGTGTGTAAATTGTGGTTTTAGGTTTTGAGTGAGCTATAAAGTTGTAAATGGCTTAGTTTGTTTTAAAGAGATTTTTATCTTATCTTCACTTTAGTAATGTGATAACAGATTTATGTAAAGTGAACATGCTTTAGAACAAAGGAGATTTTGTATGCTTTTAGAGAATTTTTTAATTTTTCATAATTGTACTGACAGCCCTTTATTGAAGCTTCTAGCAACTACATCAATATTTTTCTGCAATAAATTGTGCTTCTGTGTTTCTAAAGCCCAAAACCCAAGGAAATATAGACTATAGCAGTAGTTCTCTGGTCTGAGGATGCCTTTGAACTTAAAAATTATTGAAGATCCAAAGAACTTTTGTGGGTTACATTTATCAATATTTACCATGGTGGAAATTAATATTAGGAAACTTTAGATATATTTATTAATTCATTTAAAAATAATAAACCCATCACATTAACATAGTTTCATGAACAAAACAAAAATAATTTAGTACAAATCTCTTTAATGTCTGGCTTAAAGACAGTTGGAGCCTCATATCTGCTTCTGCATCAGTCTGCTTTGATAACATATATTGTGTAGCCCCTGGAAACCTTTAGTGTACACTGTACACTCATGAGAGAATGAGCATGAAAAAGGCAACAGTGTCTTCAGTAGTCTTGTGAAATAGTTTTCAGCAAATAAACCCCTTGAAAGGGTCTCATTCCCAGACCATACTTTGAAAACCATTGGTCTGTGGTGTATTTAAGGTTCTAAGAAATATATTGTGTATTTTCAGGTAAGTGTAAACTTTTTGTTCTGCTTAGACCTTATTTTACATTTCTACTCCACAAAAGTATTTAAAGCATTTGATATTCTCTGGTAGCTGGATGTAGGGCATGGGTCTCTAGTGAAGGGTTTTCAAGAGCTTCCCTCTACAGTTGCCATTTTTTCTTAACAGATTAAGCTCTATGAGGACAGGGACTTTGGCTGTCTGGTTCACTCCTGTCTCCAACTCCTAGTGTGGCTCCTTACACACAGTGGAACTTAATACAAACGTAATGAATAGATGGTTAAAATGCAAAAAAAAAAAAATGAGATTTAGAAGTGGCTTCCCCCTCACCAAAAGGTTACATTAACTTCTAATGTCTGGTATGTCACATACTTTAGAATTTAAAAGTTTGGTTTTTCTTTTTAGATACAACCGAAGGAAGTACTCAGAGATCATGGCTGAAAAAGCAGCAAATGCAGCAGGAAAGAAGTTTCGAAAGAAGAAGAAATTTCGCAATTAAGATTCACAAAGCAAATCACAGTATTTTACATTTCCCCTTTATTTATTTACTAAAGATGTTCTTGAAAACTAACCATCACATAAAATAGACTGGCCCTATTTGTAAATAGGGATCTCTTTTTGGAAAAAGTTGATTTGAGAATCATGCGCCCCTTGGAATAAAAATAGTTGTGTTTATAAAAGACACACCCATGCTTAGACCCTTTGAGGGAAGAAAGGAAAAGAACCTAAACCAATTTAAGATAATTAACATTTTTATAAAGTTTTCAATGCTTGTTTATTTAAAGAAAATTGAATTAAAAGACATTTAGAAAGTATGAAGTTTGTTAACATTTAAAAATATGTAAAATAATGTTCAAAGATATATATAATAATATTGTAATTAACAATATTTCAATTAAGATGTAGAGGTATGTATGTAGGAGGAAGATGATAGACAAGAAATGCCCTTTTACAAGCTGTAAACTTAAGTCTAGAAACTACAGATACAGGGATCTGCTTGCGGCCAATATAAAAGTCATAGTTGAAACTAAAGAATGGTACAAGTGTTCTTAGAGCAAATGTATGTTAGTATGTGACCAGAGAGCTAAATGAAGCTATAAGGAGGACTTAAAAGATAATGAAGACTACCTAAAAAAATTCTGGGGTTAAAGTTGATGAAAATAGGCCTTCAAAATACCTTAAGATCTTGAAAGATTTCTAAAATAGCCCATCTTGTTCCAAAATGTTTTTAAAAGTTTATTAAAAAAATGCCTATAACACAGCTAGTTTTTTTTTTTTTTTAAGTGAGGAAGTTGGGGAAAGGAAAAAGTGAGGATGGAAGAAATTAGTTGAAGCCAGACTGAAGTTAATAAACAATTCTGTGAAACTGTTTCTAGCATAATTTCTAGCATCTAACACAAAAATCAGTTCTGTGTTCAGTGTTCTGCCTTAAGATAAAAACAACTACTTTTGAGAAACACCATTATCCTTGTAATGCCTGAGATCATGGGTCCCCATAACAAGAATGTAAGATGGGAGGCTATACTTGGCTGTTTAGAGGATAAATGGCAGGATTTTAAAGAAAAGGAAAAGGGGTGAGGTTGAGGGCCAGAGAAGTCTGTATAGAAAAGTTTAATAATCCTTGAGTAACTGGGATAAATACATGGGATCCCACTCTTAGAAATAGCAAATTAGAATAAAACATCATATAAAACATTTTAATACTATTTCTGGGACATGTGCAGGTATTCGTTTAGTTTCTCAAGCAGTGACAACTATTCAGAGTAAAGTACAATTTATTGAAAGTTTTCAGTAAAGGTTAAAACAAAATAATACTTTCTAGTTAACTAATTCCTCAAGCATCTGGCTAATTAAAATGTAAAATTCATCTTACTGTTACACCATTTAAAAGTGAAGAAATGTTTCCAGTTTTAAAAGCTTCCAAGAAGCAGGGTCAAAAGCATGATCTGTAGCTGTCATAAGCAGATCAGTTTTATAAAAGAAACATCACAAAACTGAAATGTGAAATTAGGTAACAGTGGAGAGAGGTTCTGAAATGGAAAGGGTTATCCATAAGTACTCACTGAACACCAACCGTGAGAAAGACAAAAACTTATTTTTAGGCCCAGGTTATGGGGTGGTACATATGTTCTTTCCAGTTATAACGGTCATAGCAAATTACCCCAAAACTCAATGATTCAAAACAACCACAATTTTATTATAACTCATGATTCAGTGGGTCAAGGCTTGGCTGAGTGATTTGTGCTCTTCACAATATCAAATAAGGTCATTTGGTGGTATTCAGCTGGCAGCTAAGCCAATCTGGAAGGTCCAAGACACTTCCCTAATACTCCTGGCACCTGATAATGTTCTCTCTTAAAAGTATGATGACAATTGAAATTTTTCTTCATTTTAACAGTATAGCATAAAAATTGCTATAAAATCATGACCTACACACACTGTATGGCACTGAAGGCTCTAGCATGGTTAAATGGGCTCAACACATTAGTATTTAGGAAGTTCTCCCTGCCTGCCTCCTTCCTAGTCACCCCTCCTAAGGTAAACAGGAGTTACCTGATTGAAGTGAGCCCAAGATATTCATGGGGCTGCATTTTTTACAAATGAACAAGGTTGCTGTATAAAATAGGTCAGAAACCATGTGCAGTCACACTTGCCTTAGTAGAGGTCAGACCTGTCATCTTCTCACCTAAACAAGGTGGGAAATTGGACTTGGGACTTTCCTGAGCCAGGCTTTTTCTATTAAAGGCAGGGCATGATGATGGATGGGGGAGATGGGTTGTTCCATCACAGCTTACCTGAGAAGTCCTGCAGTCAGGGTGCATGTGAGTGCTACTTTCCCACTGATGCCTGGGCCCACCCCATCCCCAAAGACTGTGAACTCAACGATCTCAAACATTTCAGCCACTCTTATTCTTCCAATCCTCCATCTTCATCAGGATCCGTTTTCCTCCCAAAACAATCAGGACCCAATTGGTCTGACATTTCAAAAATTCTCTCGCTCCCTCCCCATCTCTCATTCTCTTTTTTCCCCTGTTATTCTCACCTGTCAATCTCAGCAAGGGGAACATCCACTATTCCTTATCTGTCCAGATTACTGAGTTTTGAGAAGACCATGAAGCTACTTACTCCGCTGGGCTTTCACTGCTACTACACTATTATTCGATTGTGATTACTTCCCAACAAGTTCATTCATTCTACTGGTCAGCCAATCACCACAGAATTGAGTCCTATACATTATTTAAGCACCAGGGTACGCCAGTGTACACCAGTGAAGAAGACATAGCCCCTTCACCCAAAGAGCTTGCAGGAGATAAATGGCATGCTCATTCTCCCAGAGATCCCCTAACACCCACTCTTACCTTCAACAGATTACTGTCTCCTACTTAACCAGTGTAGCCCATCTGACTAAGGCTGTCTTAACTCTTTGTGACTCTAAATGTCTAATGAAACTATTCCTGCATGCACTCCAACTGCTATATTCAATGGCTCTTTTTCATTTTTTTTTTTTTATTAGACACTGCTGACCTTTCCTTCCTGAAGCACCAGCTTCTCATGGCTTCTGCAGGAAGATAAACTTCTGTTTATCTACTCTTTTTTTTTTTCCTTCACTGATTTTCTTACTCTGACCACAACTTGTTGGTTTCCCATAAAGCCTGCCCTCTTATCTTCTGAGTATCTTTTCCTCCCTCTCCTACAGCTTTTTCTCTCACCTCTCTACAAAAGACCCAGTCTCCATCCCTACATCTCTGCTACAGATGCACATTTTGAATTAACTATACAACATGCCCATCCAAGTGTCATGAAGTCATCTCAAACTCAACATACCCAGGAACAGACACATCATCTTACTGAGATGGTTAAATACGTGCTTAGCACTATACCTGGCACATAAACAAGTACTGAAAGAAAAGCTACTATTTCCCTGTTCTCCATCCTCCCTGCATTGGGGAAGTCTTTCCAAAATAGTTTTAATGAAGCTCATGCATTTTTACCTTCTATGGCCCACCTCTGCCTAACAAAACATGCAAAAACCCCTACATTCAAGATCTGACACTCAAGACCCTCTATAAAATGACACCACCACAGGCTTATATTCACCACTCCCCTGCTCATGCCTCAACCGTCATATGTGCTGGTTATTTGCCTGGTTCTCTCTCTGCTCTGGAATGCAGATAACTACATTTCCCAGAGTCCTTTGCCAACTGCCTTCCCAGTGAGACAATGGCCTAAGACTGGAGGGCAGAAGAGGAGGTTTTCTCTCTCTCTGTCTTGGGTTGGGTTGTGGCTCTGCTATTTTCCACCTCCCACAAGGCAGCCCCCCACATAGTAGCCCAGGCTTCTGGGTTTTGGTAACACCATCTCCTCTTATTGTCCTACTGTTGCAACCTCTGAGTTGTCTATACTTTCAGCGTTTCCATCACCTGTGTAAAAATTCCCTAAGTTGAATTCTCTAGAGTGATTTTTTTCTGCTTGGACCCAACTGATACATTTCAGCCAAACCAAACTAGTTGACACTGAGTATTTGGTCAGTCAACATATACCAAATTCTATGCATGCCAGCTACTGCACCAGATAGAGAGTTTTCACCATTTATGTCTTTGTTCATATGGTTAACTCCACCTAATATATTTTCCTTGCCTCCATCCTACCTAACAAACTACTACTGACCTTTCAAGCCTATTCAAAAATCAGTATTTTGAGCACCTATCTACTTTGTGTGAGGCATTGTGCTAGGTGCTGGGGTGCCCAGGGAAGGAATAAGGCTGTCCCCGGGCATCACGGAGCTGACAGTCTCCATTTCTTCATAAAACCTTTTTTGGGGATTTTCTCCACTGATTTGTATACTCTTGAAATTCCCATTTAACTGTGCTTGTTTTTATTTGTATTTAACAAACAAATATATCACTTACTAAATGCCAGGCACTGTTCTAAGACCTTACAAGTAACTTTTTATATAACTGTCATGTATGTACACATGATACATATGTATACACACACACATGACAATAATAACTTAGGTAACTAGGTAAACCTATGAGGTAGGTGCTACTACTATCTTCATTTAATAAGTGAAGAAACTGAGGCACAAAGAGGTTAAGTAACCTGCTTATGGTTACAAAGCTAATAAATATTTTTGTCACACCTTTATTTTAGCCTTGCATTCTAGCTATCTGCATGCCTGTTTCAGCATCACCAGCAGGAACTGATGAACTTTTTTACAAATCAATGTGGCCACCTGGGGAGGAAAAGCTACGAGTCCCACCTTTCCATAGGACATGCATGAAAGTAGTATATGCAACTTCGGCAAGGTGTCCTTCAAAGTAGGGTGAGCTTGGAATGGAGCTCTATCCCTTTATTCCCCCGCCTAACTCCAATGACCTGATGGCAGAGGCAGAAGCAATCATTTTGGAACATGAGGTGGGAGCTCATTATAAGGAAGAAAGAATAAGGAGCCTGAATCTCTTATGATCAAGTAGCTGCCATTCCCTAGACTTCCACATGAGAAAAGAAACTTCTATATGCCAAATCTGCTGTTATTTTGAGTTTCCAGTCACTCATAACCAAACTAACCCTAATTTACGGAACCACCAATCCATGGCTGTCTGTCTTTCACTAGGATGAACTCTTTAAGAAAATGCAATTGATCTCACTCATCTTTGTCTTTCCTTCTAACATGGTTCCTTGCACAAAGCCAGTACTCAAAAAGCAGGTGTCAAATTGAAGGTGAATGAGGTTCTAAAATATTTTTAAATGCCGATGAATATTGAAAACCTCAGAGCAGGAGGAAGCTGGAATGAAACCACTCCTGGACACTGTTCTTTAGAGTCTGTATTGGCCATAAGCAGCAATAAGACGGGAACATCTCCACCCTTTGAGGCAGCTCCCACTTTGTCAATACCTTCCTGGAATCCTGGGTATATAAGGCAGAGCTGTAAAAGAGCACAAAAAAAATAAGTCCTCAAACATGAGCACCTTCAATTTTCTCTTCTTCACCTTCATGCTTTTATCTCTGCCCTCTTCCTACCTACCTCAAACAAGCACGTTATCTTTCCATCATTGCTAAACTAATCCTTTCACCTTACTCCCTCTCCATAACATCTTTGCATCATAATTTTCTCATCTATAAAATGAGGGTAATTCATACTTCTCAGAATTTGGAAGATAATTAGATGGCAACTGTTAAAGTCACTGGCATAAAGCAGGTGTTTAGAAAAATGTGAGATGTTTCCCTTTTCCTTGACTCCCTTCTCTAGAAGAAACCTGCTCCATTGGTTCTTAGAGGTAACACTTCCTGTTTTCTTCCTACCTTTTTAGCCATCCTCTCGGTCTCTCTGAAGACATTCTTTGCCAGTCCTTCAAATGTCTGTGCTCTGAGTTTCTTTCCTCAACCATTGTCTTTCTTCACTCTACACTCTCCCTGCATGATCTATGTCCAGAGTTTTAAGTCCCATCTGTAGAATAATGAATTTCAAATCTCAAGCCTAGATTGGTCTCCTGAGCTCCAGACTTTCTCTTTTCTCTCCCTCTTTCTACATGCCTACCTTCAATTCTTCTATTCAATATTTATTGAGAGCTTGCTATGTGTTTGGCATTACATATCCAACTGCCAACTGCACATCTTCTCCAGATATTCCAGAGACCTTAAACTTACATGCAAATCTGTAGTTTTCCCCCAAACCCACTTCTCTCTCCTTCATTGTCTCAGT
This sequence comes from Pteropus medius, assembly GCF_902729225.1. NCBI lineage: Eukaryota > Metazoa > Chordata > Mammalia > Chiroptera > Pteropodidae > Pteropus > Pteropus medius. Next base: position 550,010 of record NW_024345916.1, on the reverse strand, counting down.
GACTATTTTAGCATCCACTCATCTGTCCTAATTAGAAATGACTTTTCTGATTGTCCCTTCTCTCTCCTCTATATGTCCCTTAATTTATTAAGTCTCATCAATTCTGCCTCCCTTGATATGCCTCCAGTTTGTACACTTATCAGTCTCTCCAAACCACCTCTCTAGTTCCAGCCCTCATCATTTTCTTACCTAGATGACTCCAACTGTCCTGAACTGGTACTCTGGCTGCCAGTCTTGTGCTTTTCCAGCTGGGGATCCACACTGCAGCCAGAGGGATAATACAAGACACATCTAATCAAACTGTTTTCCGCCTAAAAGCTACTCAGTGGTTTTCCATTGCCTTTAGGGTAAAGTCCACACTCCTTAACAAGGTGTACAAGACCTTCAGGACACAGTGCCAGCTGGAATCACTCTGTAAAGAGATATCTTGTTAACATGCTTCTGCACTCTTAGGAGGAGGAGCTACTAAAGGGTATATTTATGGCTGAGATCCAGCATATAGTAAAGTGTAAAAGGCCAATAAATGTTTGTTAAATCAAGTTAGGAAAATCTTTAATGGATAAGCAATGTCAGGGCTGCCTATGTGCAAGTGACCAAAGAAAAGGCACGAAATGTTTTTTTCCTTCCTCGTTAGCATTAGGGTTTTTTCCTTTACTTTCTAAAAATTAACTTTTTTATTACAAGGATAAGGTAGGCTTATTATGAAAAAGACTCAAACATTTTAAAGAGGTATACAGTAAAACAGAGGCCCCCACCCTTCATACAACTGCCCCTCTTGCCCCAACACTGTTAACTGTATACCTGTCCAGAAATTTTCAATGCACAATCATAGTAATAGTTATTACTATTATTAGCATTATGTAACACAATTGGAATCATATCATTTTATTAGCTTTTTCATTAATCTTAGACATTTTCCATAGTATATAGAAATTCTCCTCATTTTTTAAAGGTGTACATTATCCTTAATTATATGACTCTGCCACACTCTTCAAACAGATCCATATTGATAGATGTCTAAGTTATTTCCAGTTTGGGGCCATTCTAAATAATGCTGCATTTATGGTAAATAATATCAAGCTTTCAAAACATGCAAAAATTACAAAATGTTAAAATATTAAAATAAATGTACATCATAAACAAGTGAGATTCACTTCAAGAATATAAGAAAGGCTGGATATTAGAAAATATGTTAACATTTTGCACAGTATTAATGGATCAAAGGAGAAAAATCTCCATAGATTGCTGACAAACAGGGATATTTTCTTAATGTGATAAATACGTGTATGTGCGCACATGTGCACATGCACACCCCCAAAGTTACCATGATGCTTAGTGAAGCAGCATTCCCCTAATGGTGAGGAACAGGAGAAATTAGTTCACTAACACCATTTTCATAAAAAACATTTTCTGGAGGTACTAGCTGATGCTACTATAAGAGAAATAATATGAGGCATAAAAATTAGAAAGGAGAAGGTAAAATGATCATTCAGCCTCCCTTGAAGATATATTTCCAGAAAACAGAACAAAGAACTGAAAAACTACCTTTCCTTTTTAAAAATTGATATGTAATTCACATATCACCCTTTTAAAAAGTATACAATTCAGAGGGCAATTTTAAGTATTCAGAGTTGTGCAATTATCACCACTAATTCCAGAATATTTTCATCACCTCCCAGAAAAAACTCACACTCACTAGCCGTCACTTCACATTCCCCTTATCCCCAGCAGCTGGCAACCACTAATTTACTTTGTGTCTACGGATTTGCTTGTTTCGAATATTTAATATACAGTTGAACTTGAACAACACAGGTTTAAACTACGCAGGTCCACTTATACGTGGATTTTTTTTTTTTCAATAAATACCTGTACTGTTGGGAGTCTATTGATGTGGAGGGCTGACTGTATGCATTGATCTATACTATTTTATATAGGAGACTTGAGCATCCATGAAATTTTGGTCCTGTTTGGGGTCACCTTAAGTTTGGGGAGAGTCAAAAGTTATACACAGATTTTCCACTGTGCCCTTAACCCCTGCACTGTTCAAGGGTCAACTGTAAATGGAATCATACAATATGTGGTCTTTTGTGACTGGTTCCTTTCACAAGAATACTGGCATAATGTTTTCAATGTTTATCCATGTGCAACATGAAGAGCACTTCATTCTTTTTTATTGCAGAATTAATACAATAATGTTCCATTATTTGAATATCTCACATTTTGTTTATCCATTCATCAATTGGTGGATATTTGGATTGTTTCTACTTTTTGGCTATTAAGAATAATACTGCTATGAACAATCATGTACAAATGTGGACATATGTTTTCAATTCTCTTGGAGATATATATATATGACCCAGCAATTCCATTCATTATATATATATATAGATATATATATATATGTGTATATATATATGTATATGTATATATATATGTATGACCCAGCAATTCCATTCATTTTATATATATATATATTTTATATTTTATATATATTTTATATATATATTATATATATATTTTATATATATATTATATATATATATAAAATATATATATATTATATATATATATTCCATTCATTTTATATATATATATTTTATATATATATATATATAATATATATATATATATATATAATGAATGGAATTGCTGGGTCATACAGTACTCTATTTTTAACTTTTTGAGGAACTGCTAAACTGTTTTCCAAAGAAACCGTACCATTTTACATCCCCATTGGCAATGTATGAGGATTCTAACTTCTCCACATCATTGCCAACACTTGTTATTGTCTGTCTTTTTTTAAAATTATAGCCATCCTAATGTGTGAATTAGAATCTGATTGTGATTTTGAACTCAAAAACTATTTTAAATGGTTAGATAGTTCAATAAGATGGCTGAATATAAAATTATTTAAAATACCAAAAGCCTTCATATACACAAACCATAACAACTTAGAAAATAAAATGGAACAAAAGAACCAAATTTAAAAAAATAAATTAGTAATAAAGTTTTATATGCGCACGCGCGTGTGTGTGTGTGTATATATATATGTGTATATATATAATACACATATATATATATACACATATATATACATATATATATATATATATGTAGAGAGAGAGAGAGAGAGAGAGAGAGAGAGAGAGGAACTTTAACACACTCTTGAAGAGCAGAGAAGAAGAGATGAGAAGGGATGAGCAGATGGAAAGGAGCTGGTGTACTTTAAAAAAAAATTTTTCCCCTGCTACTCTTAAATAGGAAGACTTGACATCATAATTAGTCCAATTCTTCCTATATTAATATATAAATAACATGACTACAACACAAATACCTCCTAAGATTAGAGCCAGCTAGCTGAAACTAAAGCTCATGTGAAAAGACAAAATAGAAAATGGTTTTACCCACAGACCCAGCTTTTCTGGGTTCTCATCCTGGTACGCTGCTTATTATTAGCTTGGACGAATTACTTAATTGTCTGTATCTCAGATAACTTTCTGAAAGGATAATATCTACCTGGTAGGGTTGTTGGAGGATTAAATGCATTAAAATACATAAAGCACTTAGAATAGTGCCTAGTATATAACAAATGCTAAATAAGTTCTAATTATTAACATTATATAGGAAAAATAATTCAAGAATAGGTGGTAAAAAAAATCTTTTAAAAAGAGTTATGAGGGAGGACTGGCCCTACTAGATATTCTGGTGAATCAGAATTAAGACACGCAGATCAATGGAATAGAAAAGAGGATCCAGAAACTCAAATACATATGAAAATTTATAAAATGATTAAGAAGGCATTTCAAATTAGTATAGAAGAGGAGGACTGTTCATTATCAGTGATTTTTTTAATAAACCTCCCACTTCACTCCTTATACAAAAATACATTCCAGATGAAGATTTACTAAAGATAAAACCATAAAAGCACTAAAATAAAACATGATGAAATTATTTAACAATCTGAGTGCAGTATAAGTCCAACCCTAGAAGCCATAAAAGATTGATAAATCCAAATATATGAATTTCTGTAAGACAAAAAAAAAAAATACCATAAACAAAATCAGAAGACAAATGAATCCAGGAAAGAATTATAACAAAAATCATAAAGGGCTGGTTTCCTTAATATGTAGAGATTTCGTTTAAACCAGTAAGAAAATGGCCAATGATGCAACAGAAAAATAAGCAAAACACAAGAACAAATAAATCACAATAAGAAAATACAAATTATTCTATATATGAAACGATGCTCACCTTCACTCCTAATAAAAGACATGAATTGAAACTACAACTAGAAATCTTTCTTCACCTGTTTGATAACATGTGGACTATGGGGAAATGGGCACTCTCACACATTGCTGGTGAGAATAAAATGGGTAGAATTTCCATGAGAGCAAGTGGCAATATCTACCAGCGAAAGCACAAACCTTTGACTCCACAATTCAACTTCCTAGGAATCTATCCTACAGATATACTTGCACTTGTGTACAATAATGTAAGATCAAGGATGTTCACTGGAGCATTGTTTGTAATGTCCAACTATTGGGTGCTATTAAATTATGATACAGATGTACAATGGAACAAGGCAGCTCTACTTGCCTTAGGTGAAAGAGCAAGTGTAGCATATTACCAATTGTGTATCTATGTCACTAACATCAATAAACATATATACTGCGTGGTAAGATATAAAAATGCTTACATGTGTGCATAAAATCTGAAAACATTTCAAAGATATCATTTTCACTAATGGCTTATGGAGAGAATTGCAAGGCTGAGACAAGGATGGTTTACTTTTGGGGGGGGACGATTTTGCATTTTTTTGCACGAATTAAGATTTATTACAATTAATTTTTAAAATGCCATTCATTCATTCATTTATTCGTGTTTAGTGAGGTGGAACTTTAATCAAAGCTATGAGGTCTCAGAAAAGTACAAGATGGTCATCTCTGCCTGGAAGAGCTGACAGGCAGGGTGCCCTCGGACCTCTGCACTGGAATCTTGGGGAAGAGGAGAGGGCATTCTTATCAAAATATAGATTCCTGAGCCCCATCCTGACTGACTGAATTAGAGTCCCGGGTGACGCCCAGAAATCTGCATTTCTGTCAGGATCCCACTGAGGATTCTGGTGACAATTTTGAAGCCTTCTGGGCCGGACGGACAGTCGGCCGGCACAGCGCAGCACAGGGTGTAGACGCGTTTGTCGTCCTTTCCTCACCGGTTCCTGGCAGCCACTGTCGCGCTCCGGGCGAGGGGGTGTTACCCCCGGGGCGTGCCGGCAGCTCTCCTGGCGCACCCAGGCCCGGGCCTCACCGCGCTCTCCTTTAAGCCAAAGGCGCGAGGCCTCGCTCCGTGGCCGCCCGAGGCCGCTCTTCCCAGTTCCTGGATCAAGTTCCCAGTCGTCTTGGCCCAGGCTCTGAGACACCAAACCCGGACAACTGGTGATGGAGCAGCGGGGCGGGGAGAAGATGGGGGGCTTATCTACAGGTGAAAGGGCCGCAGAAGCCGAAAGCGGCGGAAAGCGAGAGAGGGATTAGGAAGCATGTTAACATCATTTAGGAAAAGGAGAGCAGAAGGGAAAAGGTTGGATAGGAATTAAATTACTTAAGGAAAAAACCGCGACTCCGCCGGGACTCGAACCCGGAACCTTTGAATGCCTTCAGCCTCTAGAAGTCCAATGCGCTATCCATTGCGCCACGGAGCCACCTGTTGGAGTCCCTGCGCATCTGCTATATTAAGCCAGAGGCAACGGCCCCGCGCCCTTCCCAATCCCCTTTAGCCGTCTGCATCGCCGAGGCCAGGGCACCGTCAAAGCAGCTGACACCAAACATGGGCCGCACGTACCTGTCTTTCCCCGACGACTGCCTCTCAACCAGGTCGACGAGCCTGGCAAGAGGAAGGCCGCGCTCCGGCTGGTCCGTCAGAGGGTAGCCGCAGCCCGGTCTCCGGCCCGCCCAAGCCTCCGTACACGGCCGCGCAGGACAAATCACACCCGAGCCCTTCCTCCCCGGCTCCCTTCCTGCCCGAGCACCCCGCCTACCGGGTCTCTCCAGCCCCGGCGATGCAGGCCCCAGGCCGGCCGTTGCGCCGTTGAGCCGGGACGGGAACGCCGGGCACTTACGTCGCACCTTTTAGCGGCCGATCCCGAGCTGCGGCCCCTCGTGGGTCCCGGGCTCTTCCCTGGCCGCCCGCGGCCAAGACCCGCCGCCGCTGCGAGCGCGGGCCGCGGTGATGGCTGTGTGCGTGCTTGTGCGTGTTTATTTGCGCGGGGTTCGGTAAAACGGGGTTTGGGTTGCATTTCGCTCCCCACAGACCCAGAGCCGAATTTCTGAGGCATCCGGGCTCTGGTGGACTGAGGGGGGCGACGCGCCCCGCGCCGCAGCATCCTCCGAGAGCTCCTCCAAACGCCGGGAGCTGCCTTCGCGGGCGCCGCGCAGCCGCCGGGAGCCCGCGTGTCTGAAGCACGCGGCTGCGTGGGCGGCGCCGGGGAGGGTGACTGCGCGCGTGGGGGCGCCGGGAGCATGCGTGGGCGGGTGTGGGCGGAGGGCGCGCGCCCGAGCGCTACCGCGGGGTTTCCCGCGAGTGGCGGGCAGCGGAGCCAGAGGCTGCCACAAATCAGGGGAGTGTTGGGGGTGGGGGGCGCTTCGGTGCCCCAGTAATCCTCGTCCGCAGGACCCCCGAAGCCAATTGAAATAGACAATCTAAGTAAAAAAACAGCATGGTTGCTATGCAACCACTGCCGCAAGACAAAAACCCTAGCTTCCGGCTCCACTTTTCGAGCCCCGCCTGCCTAGAAATTGCAGAGCTGCAGCTGTGCGCGTTCTTCAGGCGGGTCTGCAGCCTTCCGCACCCAACCAAGATCAGCCACAGCCCACCCTGTGGTCTACGCCGTTCCTGCCTGCCCAGCATCATCAGGCATCAAAGCAGAGTAGTCTCTGTCAGGGTTCTAAAGAGGGAAAGGGAGCTTCCAGGAATATTCTAGTGTGGTAGATATCTTTACATTGTTACTTAATTTAACCCCACAACAATACCGTGAGCAGATACTATTGTCCCCTTTATAAGGAAGGGTAACTGCCGCTAAAAGAGGTTAAATGCATTGTGTAGGGACTAGCTAGTGTCAAGAACTTTGAAAAATCTGAGTTTTTACTCTTCTTGCAGGCTTACATGTCAGCTTTTCACAGTTTCAAGAATGCTGACAACACGCATGACTACTGAATCAGAGATAAAAGACTATTGCAACAAAAGCAGTAGCCAGAGTGGCAACATGTTTGTGTTGATTCCCCGAACCCCAGTTCTCACAGAAACAAAGCAGATGAGTCCAGATGTATGCTTGTACATAAAATGGGTTACATTACAGGTGAGAAAGGCTAAGCCTGAGGTACCCACCGTTTTACAACAGGCAGTAAGCAAGCCTGCTCTTTGTCCCATAGGGAGACATTCCCTCATCTGTCAAGGTTGTTCACTGCAAGAATGCGCAAGGATGGGAGGGGCCCTTGGTGGATTGCCTCTCGAAACAGTAAGTGGCAGAGTCCTGACTGCTGCCAGGACTGTGTTTCATTCCACCATAATAGAAAATTCCTTGACAACATGCATTTTATGTTTAACATAGTTATGCTCCCTTTAAGATTAAGAAAATAAAACTCGTGTCTTCGCATGCATGACGGAATGCTCACATATACAAAATCAGCTCTTAAAACAGGATATGACTTTGAATCATATTTATTTAAACAAATTTCTGTTGAACTCTGCAATGTACCAGGCACTAGTGGCATCTTAGTCTTCAATGGTCTTTGAAATTGCACATGGCAGACTAGGGGAAAAGAGATGCTCAATGCCCCTGTAGGAATACCATAAAGAGAAATTCTGCCTGGGGACATTAGAGCCAACTCTCCAGTGATGAATCAATGACATAAGTAACAATTCAAACTCACAAAAGCTTTGGGAAGGGGAATTGGGAAAGAAACCTTGTGCTAAGGAAAGATATGTGTGCCCTTAATTCCACTTAATCCAAGAATTTTAAGTATTTGATTTCTGTCACTAGTTGAGACCAAACCACTTGCCTCTGTCATGGAAAACATTACCAAGACATAGGGTCAGCAGACAGTGTGGGAAAACCAGCCTTGTGTGACAAACTCTGTGAGCAATCAAGGTTGTACTTTTTACGCCCTACAATGAGAAGATTGGGAAAACCACACAAGAACAAGGACCACATGTGTTCTCCGACAATTAATAGGCGGCTTATAGTGAGTCTGGCTTCAGAGGCAGCAATGTTAGCATGTAAAAGGAATGAACACGTGTATTTAGTTTCCACCTGAGGAGAAAGAGCTAGTAGGTTTTGTCTTTGCCTTTGTTAAACCTGAGAGCTAAATCTTCTCAGGCAGTACATACAGTAAAGAGCAGCCATTATACAACATGAACCAAGAATTTTTGCAAGTAAAAAACTTACTACTTCCTGCCAAAAGAGGGGGCCAAAGCATGGACTATAACCGCGGATGAGTGAGCTGATCAACCAGCTGCAATTTGAGTTCCCTGGACAGCAAAACCCTAAATTAAACACTACTTTGTTTTGGTGTTTTAAAGTTCAAATCCATTATACACCTCTGGGAGTTGCAATAATACTTTTCATGTTTGTGCAGTGGAATTAGCTTTTAAGTTACTGTGTTTTTTCTATTTGTAGTGCTTGGAAGCAGCCTCAGCCTTCCCCATATGAAGGTCTAGAAATCTACTGTATTGTTATATATTTTCACTAGCTTTGCTTTGTTCCAGAGGGAGAAGGTAGTTGGAGAACCAGTTTAATTCAATACAGTGAGTATTTAGGGAGGATACAGTTGAGCCTACTGTGGGAGATAGAGTGGAAGTTTAAGACACAATTAAGGGAACTTCAAATTCCTTGGAAGAAATATGACCTATGAATATGAAGCAATGAGCAAATAACGCAAGCTAGCATATGAAAAAGTGCTAGGACTGGATAACCCTACCAGTAAAAGGTTTTTGAATTTGCATTTCCAAATAATAAGCACTTACTATTATACTAATTATAAAACATACTCCCAAAAGAAATTTTAAAAGGATGAGATTTTTTTAAAAAACAGACTGGTAGTAGAAGTCAGGAGTACAGACTATGGAGTCAACTCCTGGTGTTCACACCTTGGCTTTGTCTTTTATTTGTAAGACATGATCCTTAATTTCTCAGAGCCTTCTTTTCCTCATCTGAAAAATCCTAAAATTGTTGTGAGGATTACAGAAATTAATCCTTGCAAAGTTTTATCTCAGTCCTGGCACATGGTAAGTGTGTAACAACTTTTTGCTGTTATTATTAGCAAGCAAGCATTTCTTAATAAAGAAATCCCATATCTTGCAGGAACAAATCAGAATTCAGCTACAGCATTGGCTAAATTTGTTGCAACCCAAGAAACATTCTTCACCTTCCTACCCCATCCTACTGGATTATAGACATCATATCTGCTACTAAACAGAACACTTGGCTTTTCAGATTGAAAACATCTACTTTCAACTTCATGATTTCCTCACAGTTCGTTCCCCGAGAACCTTGGATACTTATTTTCATCTACCTCCCACCACATAGTTCCCCAAAACAAAGGTGCAGTCCATACCTAAAGGACTTATGAAGACCCATCTGTTGCCAGATAAAATCTACTCACAGTATTTAAATAATGGCCTTTTTCATCTTAAAAAATCTTAGCACCGTTTCACCCAAGCCAATAATCAAACTACACAAAGTAGCAATATGAGAGTTGAGGAAGAGAAAGAAAATTTTCTAGGATGAAGAAATGTAGAAATTAAGATAGAAAAGAGGGACAGATGGGTCCTCATAGAAGTACAGCTGAGGAAGAGGGAGATGAGGTTGGGCAGGAAAGATTGAAGCCAGATGTGGCAAAGGGAATAGGGGCAGGCTGGATTCAGGATGAGGAAAATGGATTTAATGCAATAAGCAATAGAGAGCTGCTAGTTTCTTTTGGAATGAGAATGGCTGTGCTTTAGAATGATTAATTTAGGGGAAGGCATACAGGCTGAATGGAATGGGGGCCAAGGGTCAGGGAGAATCTACATCCCATTTAATTTTAACTTAGTGTTTTCCTATGCTTTCATCTCTTCAGCAGGCAATGATCGAGGGTCTAGTGGACATACAAAGGAAAAAGACATGTGCCTGGTACAGCCTAATAGAAATGATGACAGGTACGTAACTGAGATGCAAGGTAAAAAGGTCTCCAAGTGAGGTAGGTGCATTGGTTTGTAACTTCCAAGGAGAGAGAACGAGATCACATCCTGAGAGGGGTAATTAAGGAGGAAGGCCACATTGGGAAAGGGCTGTCAAACCTAGTGCCAACTTGCACAAAAGGAATGCCATTAGAGGTTAGCACACAGACTAGGGGATACGAAGAAAATAGGAGAGGCTGGGATAATAGGAGAGACTGGGATAATGGTAGAGGCTGAGCAGTCCAATGCACAGTTTCTGAAAGGGTCCAGCTACCTTCACCTTGGTTGCAGTAGTGCTATGGAGAAGGTCACTTGGGCACTGGTGACAAAGTCAGGCTTGGATCAGTTCCATGGTTCTGTGCCATCAGCTTATTCACAAGAGGACAAAAGTCGTAGCTGAGGATAAACAGAACACATGATCCAGCTCCCAAATGGAAAAGCTTGGCATGAACTGGTTGAAATCTCAGACTAGTAGGCTGGTGTTCGGAGAAGGGGTCTAGCCACAAAGGGAAACTAAAGCAGAAGCAGGTATATCATGTCCGAGGTAGGTAGCACCAACAATTTCAGACCTCGTGGCTGGTGGACTGGAGCGACTGACTAGGCTTCTAGGTTTCACAGAGCTCAGGAAGGATGTAGAGTCATCCCATAGGTGGCAGTCACCATCTGCTGTCGAGATGGCTGTACCAAGGCTGAGCCTGACCTGAGTCTTCAAAACAGAACAGGCTTTGAGCTTGAAGGAAGCACATTTACTCATTTAAGCATCAAGCACATGTAAATGTCAGGCTTTCCCCTAGTTCCCTGTGGTAAAGAAGATAGACACTTCCCTTGCACCCATGTACCTTGTGGCCTTGGGCAAAGACAGGAAAACATGGATGGATATAGGAAATGGGTTCGACTTGTCAGGAGATACAGCCGAGGGAGTCAATAGGGGAAAGATCCCAAGCGCTTTGAATGCAAGGCTATGGGGCCTGGAATTGATCAGCCTATGCCAACTCCTCCAAGAATTTTCCAAAACATTCTTCTCCAGCCTAGTCTGGTGGTAGAGAGAGGCTCTTCTTCTGGGTTTTCCAAAGCACCTTGGAAGGTTTATAATTTTCTATTTGGGTTTCTGTCTCCTGCCCCAGAGTACAAGCATCATGGGGGGAAGGAACCCTGCCTTCTTCTGCCTAGCTCACAGCAAGCTCCTTTAGATATTAGTTGAGTCCTGTAGGCAATAAGGAAGCTACTTCATAGCTTATCTTCTGTATTAGACCAGATGCTCTTAAAAGCTAAACATCCTTGCTTTCTAGTTTAGTCAGCTCTCCCCAAGGCTTAGCATAATGCCCTGTAAACAGTGACCACTCCATAGAAGTTTCCTTAATGGCTTTATGGAAGTTGAAGTTGATCTTCAGTGTCCTAATTCTGATTTCAGTGATGCAGTGTCAGGGAGTGGGTCTTGAATTCCACCCACTAGATACACATCTCTTCCTTCCAAGTTCTCACCAAACAAAGGCGTTCCCCCATTCCTGGGCCCCATAATGGACAACCATCTAGTAAAGCTTAACCAATCTTAATTCATTAGTAGTTGAGAATAATAATAAGGAAGTAATAACGCATTATGCCAGGCACTATTCTGAGTCCTTTGCATAGTGCATGTGAACTCATTTCGACCTCATAATAATGCTTTAATAAAGGAGGCAAAGTCATTTCCCCTGTCCTCAGATGGGAAGACAAACCATGAGGAGAGCAGCACAACTTTCAGGTTCCCATCCCCAAGTTCATAGTTACCCTGCACTGCAGCTGCCTCTTTTCAGGAAAGAGACCAGGAGAGAACCAGTGAGGAACTGGGAACAGATTTGTTAGACCAGTGGTCCTCAAACTCTGCCAGGCACTAGGATCCTGATGCCCAAGATGCCCCCAAGGCCACTTACATCAGAATCTCTGGGAGTGAAGCCCTGTCATCAGTCATTTTGAACTCCCCAGGTGATTCTCAGAAGCAGCCAAGTTTGAGAATCAGTGCTTCTTGCCTTTCTTACTCAAGTACTGACCATGCCCCAGGAGTATTAACATCACCTAGGAGCTGGTTAAAAATGCAGGATCTCAGGCCCCACCCCAGACCTGCTGAATCAGAATCTGCACTTTAATGAAATCCCCCCAGGTCATTCATTTGCATTAAAGTTTGAGAAGCGCTGATTTAGGGCTTAGGTAGCCAGACTCTCATTAGTCCACTTGGGCTTCTATTATTAGCATAAGTCCTTAAGAAGTATATCTCAAAACTCCATCAAATAGCTCAGAATTAGTCCAGTTTATTGGTCCAAAAAAGTGACCTCAGAGGAAACTATGCCCTTTTATCTCCCACCATGTGAAGAACTGGGAAAGAAAAGATATATTGTAAATGATGTCCAACAGAACCTAGGTCGAGTCCATTCCAGAGCAGGCAGAAGAATCCCTCCAGGCTGCCTTCCACCTTCTGAGTCAGACTAAAGGACATAAAATCTCAGGTGCTGACCACACCTGGGCTCCAAGCCGTTTCTTCATGATGTGTCTGTTATAGACCCACAAATGACACAAACAACCCATCATCTCAATGGAAATCTTGTTATTTGTCATCAGCTTTCTGACTCTAACTAAAAACATTGACTATTTTTTAATTCTTCCATTTATTTGCCATTGCTTTAGAATGCCATTTGTTTTACGTCGATTCCACCAAGTTCTTAAAGCTGCTTTACAGGGTGTGTAAGAATAAAACTTTTGTAGGCAGTGGTAATTTCAAACCCTCATCCACTCTCTACCCTAGGACCATATAATCTTATCATTAAACCTGAAACCACTTGTAGGACAGCCTGGCTTGTCTCTGTACATCACTGGGAGGAGGAGGGAGGTCTCAGAGAGGCATGACTGAGTGGGCCAGAGTGGTTTAATGAGTTTTGGAGGCAGTCATATGACTTTGGAAAATTGCTTTATACTCTGAACCTATTTTCAGACCCCTAAGAAGGAGAAAATAATTTCTGTTTCATAGGATTGTCATGAGGATTAACTGAGCTGCTGACATACACTGACATGACAGGAAGGGATATAATAGTTATTGCTGTGTTAACAAATTACTGTAGACCTTAGCAGCTTAAAACAATAAAAATTTATTACCTCGTAGTTTCTGTTGGTTGGGAAGCAGCCCAGCTGAGTGGTTCATACTCAGGGTCTCTCATGAAGTTGGTTGGGGCTGTAATTATCTGAGAGTTTAACTGGGGCTGGAGGATGTGCTTTCAAGATCACCCACTCACTTAGCTTTTGGCAGGAGGCCTCAGTTCCTTGCTACAGGACTGTACTTCATCCCCAGAGTGAATGATTTAAGAGAGAGAGCAAGGCAGAAGCCACATGTCTTTTATGGCCTAGCTTCAGAAGTCCTATATCATCACTTCTACTGTATTCTTTTGGTCACACAAACCAACTCTAATACAGTGTGGGAGGAGACTACACAAGGATGTGAATACCAGAAGATGAGAAGTGTTGGGGTTTATTTGGAGGTTGGCTTCCACAGAATCTATAATGTTAGTTCCTACCCACTCTTCATATGGTAGCCATGCTCTTCCCTCTCCACTTCAGTCAGCAAGTACTCTGAAAGAAAGACGATGGAAAGGATTCAACTTTGTTCTCACACTTAATTACTTCACTTGAGTTGGAAGCTTCCATCCTCACATCATGACCCAGAAATTGGGACTAGATTCAGAATGTACCGCAGTGCATCTGAAGGACATGGAAGCTGACTGGGATGCTTCTTGTTTTACTATTCTTTAGCCCTTGCCCACTTTTCCCTTGAAGTGATCTATCTTTATTATATCTTCAAGATGTCAGATGGACAATCTCAAGTAGTAGCAAATATGCTGGCTGAAATTCCCCTCCTAGTTCTGGAATATCTGCCCTTGAGTACAAATGATTTACTTTTAGATCGCTGATAATGTGACTGTATAACTGTGAAGTCATTTGTGTAGTGGTGGGGTCACTGTGACTTTTTTTCTTAGCTCCCAGTAGCAGACTTTAAAATCCCAGAAAGGAAAGGGCTAAGTAATATCAAATTCTCTATCACTAGCAATGGAAAGGCATAGAGAGATAAAGAGAGCCCTTCTCCTCTGTTTCTCTGGGTAATTCTACTTGGTAGACAAGATTTTGTCATTTTTAAGCCTTTAGTAGACAATAAAGATAAATGGAAAGACCTCCAGGGAATTGTCATAGCAGATTCTATGCTAGAGACCTGAACGTGACTCATGCATGTGCTGAATGAATGCATAGATATATGGATAGATGGATTAATTCTTCAGCTACAATAGGACCAGGACTGATACCCAGCTGATAGTACCTGTATGGAGTAAGGACCAGAGTCCATTCTCATTGGTCAAGGCTCCACTCTGCTGAACTGGCACCCACACAGTACCAGTGTAGAGATAACACCTGCAAGCCATTGTTGGCCATTGTTGGCTTTAGAGACTAAACGTGCGCCTGAGCCAAGTAATGTGGACAGTCTCCAGAAGATGGAAAAGATGAGAAAACTGTATTCCTTAGCGCCTCCCAAAAGAACCACAAGGACTCAACAATGCAAAGTGCATCTTTATTTTCAAGGATTAGAATCTCAAAGGATCCATTCTGAAGGCTTTTAAGGCTGCTATTGACTCTATTGGGACAACCTAGACAAATCATTCATCTTCAGTGACTCAGGGTCAGCAAAGAAATTTCAGGGGAATCACATGAAAGATATTTTATCTGAGGACCAGATGTGGCAGACCCAGCCTAAGTAAATCCCCTTTATACTGGTAATTTATGGACTGGTTCATTTCAGTCGATAATCGAGAGTTCATAATTTTTTAAGTTGATGTTTCAAAAGGATTTTCTTTGTCATGATGCTATACATTGTCTTGCATTAAATAATATAAAAGTAAAAAAAAAAACTGCTCTGGGAGAATGTGACTCCACGTTACAAACTTGGTTACAAAGAAATGTTCAGAACTCAATTGATATGGCCTCTTCTTAGGACTAATTAGAGCCTGATTGGCTGGGAATCTGGAAGCACGGGACCTGGTAGTCTCAGGGCTGCAACAAGATGGATCTTGGATTAGTATCAGAATTCAAAGTATATCAAACTGAGAATGGGTGAATATAGCTCTTGAGTAAATCTGGAGGTGAAGCCTGAGAACAACAAAGGGGTAGAAAGGGAGGAGAGACCAGGAGCAAGAGCAGAGGGCAGAGCCTCACTGGAGTTGGAGGAAATGGAGACTGGGCAAGAGGGCAGAAGGTGTATTATTAGGTTCAGCTGTAAATGACAGCAAACCCAAAGCAACAAAAGCTGAAATGAGCTAAAACTTTATTTTGTTTTAGGTAACAAAGTCTGGAAGTGAGTTGTCCGCAGCTGATACGGCAGCTTCACAATCATCAGGGATCCAAACTCCTTCTGTCTTGCTGCTTTACTGTCCTCAACATGTAGCTTCCACCTCATGGTCAAAGGTGGCAGCTCAGATTCTGGCCTTCACATCTACACTCCAGTCAGTTGTATAGAGCAACGGGGACCGGTGCTCCTATGAGAATCTAATGCCTGATGATCTGAGGTGGAGCTGGGGCGGTGATGCTAGCGCTGGGGAGCAGCTGCAAATACAGATGAAGCTTCACTTGCTGGACCGCCTGCCGCTCACCTCCTGCTGTGCATCCTGGTTCCTAGCAGGCCACAGACTGGTATTGGTCTGCAGCCTGGGGGTTGGGGACCCTTGGTATAGAGGAAGGAGCAAAATAAGTATGCCCCCACCCTTTAAGGCAGGGCTTCTCAGTCTTAGTGCTTTCGGCATTTTGGGTCAGATAATTCATCGTTGTAGGGGCTGTCCTGTGCATTGTAGATATTTGGCAGTATCCTTGGCTTCTAGGTACTAGGTGCCAGTGTAACTTCCTCCTTCTCAGGTATGACAAACAAAAATGTCCCCATATGTTGCCAGATGTCACTGGGGGGCCAAATCTCCACAGATGGAGAACCACTGCTTTTAGTTGACTTCCTGAGGCCGCACTTGATCCCTCTCCCTATATGCCATTGATCAGAATTTAGTCACAGAGGCAACTCTTAGCCACAAGGAGCTGGGAAGTGTAATCTTTATTCCAGGCAGCCATGTGCCAGCTAAAAATCAGGAGTTTTATTACTGAAAAGAAGGTGGGAAGTGATCCTGGGAGAAAATGCAAGAGCAAGGACTCAGACATTGGCTATTTTGTCCCCGATCCCAGCTCCTAGCTACTGTTAAGAATGGAACAGCCTTAAGTGGGAATATGTGTGGTCACAACTGCAGCCAGTGGCACCCTGGAGCTATGAGGTGAAAACTCTTCTTCCAGAGACTGAGCCCTCAGCTGAGAAAGATGAACATTGTGTTTGCACCATTGCCTTTCAGCTGTCGCCTTAACTAAAGTTAGTATTTTACAAGGCATGATGTTTCTTAATCGCCTTTGGCTATGGAGTTCTGCTCTGTTTTAGTTCCCGTGAAATGGCCCCAGTGTAGTTTCTCCCCTTCCTCCCTCCTTTTTCTTCTTCTCTCCTCTCCCTCCTTTCTTCCCTTTAGATGTGCTTATAAGAGGACTGAACATGAACATCGAATCAAGAGACCTGACACCTGCCCTGTCCTGCCACTGACTTAGAGTAAGTCATTCGACCTCTCTAGATTCAGTGTCTTCATCTGTAAAACTGGGAGCTGGCCGCATGATCCCTAGGGTCCTCCCTAGTTCTAAAATGCTTCGATTCTCTGAAGTCCTCAGGATGGCGGGAGTAGCAGAGAAAGCCCCTCTCTGATGAGTGGCATCAAGACAGGCCCTGGCTGAGTCTCTGTCTGCCAGTCTCCCCTGCCTTATAAAGTCCCAGCCTGGCAGATGTCACTTAGACTCCCCTCCAGTGGCTCCAGATAGGCCTGCTTTGGATAAATGGCATGCTTGTCTTGCTAAATCTGACCAACTCAAATCAGAGCATATGTGCTCATTTCAAACCTGTCCTTGTGCCAGCCAGATGGATGTGGTGCTTCCTGGGCTCCCAGCTAAAGTTGAAATGTTCCTCGTGATGGCGCAGCTGGCCTTGAGAGGCAGTTTTGTCTCATTTTTCAGATTCTCATGTCCTGTTTAGATTCCATTTCTCTAGTTAATGTGTTTTCATTTCTTTATTTGTTCAATAAACATTTCTTGAGCACCTGTTACTCTGCATAGCCTCAGGAATACAAAAACAAATAAGTCGCAGACCCTCCCTTCCTGGAGCTGGCACTGAACATGGCCTTCCTGGTGTTCCATGATCTTTTCTGGCTACTTGTCTCTGCTTGGGTTCCTCTCACCTGGCACAATGTCTCTTTTGCTGCAGAGGTTTTGCATATGCACATGTTCAGCCTGAACTGGGACCCTTACCCTGCCTGCCCTCCCCACAATACCCATGCACTCACTCATACATCCCCCCTCCCACACACACACCCCTACCTCTCTCTGGCCATTGCTTCCTCGTTCTTCAGGTTGCAGCTTAAATATTCCAGCTTTAGGGAAACCTTCCCTGAGTGTCTCACCTCCAAATTAAAGCACGCCTCCCTCATATACTCCCATAGCACCCTAACTACTTTTCAAAATATTCACCGTCTTATAACTACTCCTTAAGTCTCCTTTTCCCTCAGGACTGTGAACTACCTGGCAGCATCAAGGAACCAGGCTTCTCTCAATCACTGGCAGATCACTTCCTGGCACGTAGTAGGCCCTCAACAAATGAAGCATGAATGAAGAAGCATGGGTGAATGAAGCTGTCAGAGGGAGAGACATATAAACAAACATAGTCTGTCAAGTGCTAGACCAGGAATGTGAGCAAAGGCTGGTAGAGTAGAAAGAGCCCCTGGCCGCTAGGATAGGGATGGGATAGGTGGGAAGGCCTAGCAGGAAAAGGGTACTTGGTCATAAAGGAATAGCAATGAGAAAAGTACAGAGGAGAGGAAAGAGCAGCTCTGGTAGAAGAAACAGCATGAGTGAAGACAAGCGTCGGGGCCTTCTGGCATTCCCAGGGCCTGAGGAGAAGCTTGGGGGGCCGACATGGAGTGTCCAGGGCCGGCAGAGGAAGCTGTGAGCCCTAGCCCTTGGCCTGCCTTCTCAATGGAGTGCCTGCCAGCTCCCCACTTTTGCTCTGCCTCTCCCCACCTGCCCTCCAACCACCCCAGACACCTTGCTTAAGACCTTTCAGATGCTCTGGGTCCGGAGTCCTCAGATGGCAGGCCATTTCAGAGAGCAGAATTTTCCCTCCCTCTCTCTTGCTCTCTCTCTCTCCCTTCTTTCCTTTCATTCTTCTCCAAATTCAACTCATATTTACTGGGCTCCTTCTCTGTGTCAAGAATTAGAGAAAGAATTTCCTTCTCATTCTTTTTGAAGCATTGAAAGATAAAGCCAGCCAAACACTAGAGAAGTTTTCTCTGCACTGGAACTATGGTGGGGCAGCAAAAGAGGGCTGGCATGTGGGCAAACAAGGGCAAAAATGGGCTTCGGCTGGATCCCGAAGTAGGCACGGATTTAGGGAGGTCAGATTACCTGAATTGCCCAGAACGGAAATGGGGCAAGGAAAGAACAGAACAAATCGCTCTTGTGTTGCATGCCCTTTAAATGACGCTCTCCCCTCTGCTCCCTGTGGCCTGAGGGCTATCAGAAATGCTCATCCAGTGGTTGCTGACTAGAAAACATTGGCCCTGAGGAGGGAAGGAGGCTGATCTCAGGGTGAAGGGGCATCATTAATCCCCACCAGAAGGGGCAGGCAGAGAATACAGAAAGGCAGGGAGCATGACTTGTTTGCTTTCCTAAAAAAGAAATATTACTATCTTCTGCTGGGGTGACCTCTGGTTCTCTCTCTGAAGAGACTTTAACTTTCAAATGCCTTGGTTACTCTTTACTAGGGAAGAGCTAAAATCTGCAAAAAGCACTAACTCCCTATAGGTAGGAGGGAAAATATGCCAAGGGAGGCTGCTACCTAGCTCCTAAAAGAAGAGTGGAGCAGGATGAATTCTGAAGGCCAGGCCATATGGTAAGTACAATGCAGGCTGATGTGTATGCTGCGGAAGCCACTGGCTAAGGTGGAGGCTCAGAGTTGACAGCCCTGGAAATGAGACTATAGCCCTGAGATTGACTTGGTTTATCACTCAAGGATTTTATTTTGTATTATTGATTGGGGTTTTGTATATGTGTAACTTGACTTTGGGTGTTGAGAAAATGTCATCCACTTACATGTCACCCAGGGAATGCATTCCAGAGCTGACTAAACCCACAGAGGAGTCTCAGTCTGTATATGTGAGTTTTGATGGATTGCTGGAGGGCAGAGGAAGGGTATGGCATGAAACAAAACCCAGGCGTGCGGCTTGCAGCCAACCCTGACAAAACTGCCTCAGTCATAGAATCTTCCTCAGTACGACTGAGTCCTCCAATGGGGAGGGATTACTCCTCAGGACACCAGGGCACACAGAACGAAGTGCCCGGAAGGAAACTTTAAATCTGGATTAAGTGCATTTTTTGATGAGAACGAAGAAATGAGGAGGAGAGCAGACAGCTTTGGACTTGCAGAGGGCACGCGCACACATGCACACACATGCACACACGCACACACGCACACGCGCACAAAACATCAAAATGTCATTTGAGGAATGAGGAGAGAAGACAAAGAGGTTAGTGTAACAGGAAGCCTGGGAGGGATAAAGCCGGGAAACAGAGTAGGAGGGAAGAAGGGCCACAAAGAAAGGAAGAGGATCTTTGCCGGGAGGAGGTGGAAGAACAAAGGGCAGAGCTAAAAACAGGGGAAAGAATAGCTGCCAGGCTCCTGGTCAGTGTTTCTCCTGACAGTAAGCGTTGTCATCAGAGGCCTGGAGAGTATAACGCCCTTGGCCTCCATGTTGAAAGTTCTCCAGCTTGGCTCAGCTCTCTCAGATGGGCCCTGCACATTCAACTGGCCCCCTTAGTAGAGTCAGCCTCTACCTGCTAGCTGGCCATGGATGAGCTCCTACTCCTGGTCATACTATTCACCTGCACGTACTGCTGCCCAGCATCACTTCACAGAGGGGCAGCAGCATTGGGAATTCTGAGGAAAAATGTGGAGAGAAAAGTCGTTTGTGTCCATACCATTTTAATCTTTGGGAGCCCTAAACATACCATCAGGGACAGTTCACATGACTAGTACAAGGGCATCTTAGGTAGAGTGTATGTAGGAGGGAGAGGATGGAGTGGCCCAGGCCATGTGAGTAGAGCCTGGGGTGACAGCCCAGGGTTCATTTGTTCATTCAACAAACGTTTGTTAAATGTCTGCTAGAATAGAGCAAATAAGACAAAGTCTCTATCTCTCAGGTTCTACTTTACATTCTAGACAGGGGTGATGGACTAGTGAAGAATGAGACATTTTTGTAGGTATGTTAAACAAACTCCTTGGTTTTTTATTGGTCATCATCACTGCGCACCTATATTGAGGCTGCTTGGGACCAGGTCTTCTCAATGCTGATGGCAACAATACAGAGCAAAAACACAATCAGTACTTTTGGGTAGCAACACTAACTTGATTTTTCAATTTTATGCATTTTTTTCTTTCAACATTTCCAAAAAAATTAGTAATCCTTTCAGGGTGAAAGGGAAAGGGTGGATGCTGCCAAAGATGAGACAACTGTGCCTTAACTGGTATTCCACCAGCATCTTCCCCTAAGCCACCTTCCTACACTCTTGGAGGAATCTTTACAACATGCTAATCTCATTATATGATGCCCTGCTTTAAAAGTTTTGATGATAAATTGGTCAGGATGTTTTTGACTCTTCAGAAATAGCCCTGATGCAGGTGGCATAGCCAAAAAGACAGTTATCATCTCAGCCAACGAGAAACCTGGCGGAGGGGGAGCCCAGTGGGTGAACTCAGTGGTTCCAGGACCAGGAGCCTAAGGTCTTACTTCATTCTGCTCTGCCATTCCCAGGACAGATTCTTCCCGGGATGCACGATGGCTACTGCATCTGGATACCACAGCACCCAGCACCAAAAGAGACACTTTCTCCTGCGTATCTATATCAGGGAGGAATGCTTTCCCCGGGTCCCAGCAGACTTGTCCTCGGGACTCGTGGGTGCCTCCTCCTAAACTACTGGCAAGGAATGGCATATCCATGGTTTTCTTTGAAAAGCACAGGACCATGTGGAGGGTAGATTTCCTCATTAACAAAGAGGATCTGCCTCACATACTTCTGGTGGGGACTGTAAATTGGTGCAGCCACTATGGAAAACAGTACGGAGGCTTCTCAAGAAAATAAGAATAGAGCTACCATATGATCCAGCAATCTCCCTTCTAGATATCTACCTGAAAATTTTGAAAACATTTATTACTCACAATAACCAAGACATGGAAACACCTAAGTGTCTCTCAATGGGTGATTGGACAAAGAAGATGTGGTATATAAACAATGGAATACTACACAACCATAAAAAGATGAAATACTGCCATTTGTGACAACATGAATGAATCTTAAGAGTATCATGCTAAGTGAAATAAGGCAAATGGAAAAGGATAAGAACTGTATGATTTAACTCATATGTGG
This sequence comes from Pteropus medius, assembly GCF_902729225.1. Taxonomy (NCBI): domain Eukaryota; kingdom Metazoa; phylum Chordata; class Mammalia; order Chiroptera; family Pteropodidae; genus Pteropus; species Pteropus medius. Next base: position 528,245 of record NW_024345916.1, on the reverse strand, counting down.
GATATAAAAACAAAAAGCAACATATTCATAGATGTAGGCAACAGAATGATGGTAATCAGAGTGGGGGGAGAGGGAGGGGAGGACAAAGAAGGTAAAGGGGGTCAAATATATGGTGACAGAGGAGATAGACTTTGGATAATGAGGACACAACAGAGTATACAGATGTTGTAATATAAAGTTGTACACCTGAAATTTATATAATGTTATTAACTAATATCACCCCGATACCTTTAATATGAAAAAGAAAGGGGTTCTGTTAGTCAAGGAGGCAGGGGTGAGTGATGGCTGATTGATGGGTAGGCAATCACAGGTGTCTTTTACTGATGACTTCCTCTCACTTTTAGGAAAAAACTCAAACCTTGTGGCAGGACATCAAAAGCCCTTCATGAGCGGGTCCCTGCCTGTTCCTTTGGCTTCATCTTTGTCAGCGACACACATCTGCCTTTCTCCAGCCATACCAAAGTATTGCAAAGATATGAATCCTCTTTGTTTTCTCAAGTCTCAGTGCCTTTGGCCATAATGTCTTGGCCTTTCTCCTCTTGTTCTCCCAGCCAACTCTTCCTCCATTACCACTCTGCTCAAGCACATGCATTCCCAAAAGCCTCCCTCTGTCCCACCTCCAAGTTGAGTTAGAAGCTGCTCCTTTGCAGACAACAATAGTTAAGCACACATTGCTCTGAAAGCAGACTGCCTAGTTTAAACCCCAGCTCTGACACTAGCTAGGTGAGCCCAGGTGAGATATTTAAACTCTCTGAGGGATCTGACTGGTTCTTCTTCTGTAAGTAGGCATAACAATGGTAAAAAAAAAAAAAGATCCAATAATAGGACATAACTCTTTGGGTTGTCATGAGAATTATAAGGTACATGAAGTGCTTAGCGTAATACGTGGCACATCACAAGTGCTCAGTAAATGCTAATTCTTGTTATTTGGTGGTGATTATTATTAGATCTCTTATGGAGGGGCATCTGTCTGCCAGATGTGCCAGAATGTGATTCTGAAATATTCGAACACTTTTTAGAAGGCCTTAACATTTCACCACCCAGTATCTACATCTTGAAAGCTAGGCCCTGTAGTCTTTGGGGTGGTGGTCTTCAGGGCAGACAGACAGGTTGGTGTGTACTGCAGACGTGGTCCTTTACCGGCATTCTCTGACATTCTGCATCCTGGGGGCTGTTTCTCAAGAGAAATTCAAGGTTCCCACCCACAATTTCACAGAGCTCTCTCCTGGTTCTGCCCTTATCAGTCATCTCCTAGATGAGATCAGGTGGGTCTCTGTTCCTGGCCCCCTCCCGGAGATCCCCACCTCTCATCTCTGAACTGCAAAGGATTCCAACTTAGGAAGGTCACGGAGGGAGTCTCAGGGAAGGATGGCAGAATCACCCAGTTCAGGCTCCTCAGTGTTGGAGAAAAACCTCCCAAAGGCAAATGATGACTTGAAGGTTCAGTCAGGCCCAGCCGTACTCTTACCGATTTCTGAAGAGGCCCTGTTGGACTCTGGGTACTAGAGTATCATCTTTAGCTGTATTTGTGTGAGTGTGTTCTGGGCTTGGGGTTGACTCTTTAAAGACTTGATGAAGTCACAGTGTTTGTGGTGGGTGAAAAGATACACCCAGCATCAGGAAATAGTTTCAAAGGACTAACTGCTCAGCTTTTCCCTGAATTTCCTTTATAAGTTGCAAATGTCCATTTTTTTTTAATGCAGATAATATTTTAGGATTAGGGTTTTCATCCACCCTTGAGTAGTAAGCTTATTCCTACCAAAAAAGATGCAGAAAAGAGCTACGAGTAGGAAGCAAATTACTGTATGTCCAAATATTTTAATAATTAAAAGCAGACTGGACCATAGTAACAGACAGAGTGGGAGGAATGACCTGGGAGGGTGCTTCCTGCCCCAAACTATCTCCCTCTCAGACTTGAGCCTTTGTCCATTAGAGAGTCAACCTTAGGACCAACATGTTGGTCTAAATTCAAAATCTGTTGTTGGCTCCCAAAGTATGAATCAGCAAAGTCATCCAATATAGACAACTCAGGGAGCATATAATTGTAACAGTAATTTGATTGGTGCTTTTTTGTTTAAAGGTTATTATAACAGACATTAGTATTTTTTTTGTTTAGAAGAGAAACCTTACATATATTGATAATATCTAATATCTAACAATTATTCAGCACTTATTATGTATCGAACACTGTTTTAAGTGCTTACATTCATTTGATCATTTAATCATCACAGAGCCTTACAGGTCTGTGTTCCAGTGTCACCTTACCATGTTATTTAAAACCACAGTTTCTCATCCACCCTTTTTTTCCCCCTGCACAGCTCTTATCATTCTGATATCCTATACATTTATTTAACTACTTGTCTGTGTCACTCCACTAGAATGCAAGCTTCTTGATGATGAAGATTTATTTTATGCCCAGCACCTAGAACAATGCCTGACATATAACAGGCCTTCAATAAATAGTTGATAAATGATTGATAGTCTTATTATCCCCATTTTACAGATGAGGAAACTGAGGCCCCAAATGGTTGAGTAGCTTGCTCAGATCACAGCCAGGAAGAAGCAGAACTGGGATACAAACCCAGGCAATCTGGCTCTGGAGACATGTAAGTACAACAGTAGACTGTTAGTCTAGGCATGAATCCTCAAGATCAGGCCTGAACTCGGGGTCTTGTGTGACAGGGGTAGATCATGGTCTTCAGCTCGTAGGCAGGAGAGGAGCTGGTAGGCACTGAAGATTTAACATTAGCTTTTTGACGCTTGTGCTTTAGTTCGACCCTAGCTAAGAGTTCTGGTATCAACCTGGCATGAATATAATCACATAGAAACCAACAGATATTTATCGAACCCCTTTTGTGTACAAAACACTAAAGTAGGAGTTAAGAGAAATATCACAAAGTTTAAAAAGAGACATTTGGCAATCAAAGAGCTTATAATCTAATTGTGGAGACAAAGCAGTAGCACATGAATTAAATAGCAGAGTCAGTAGTATTAAGGGTGTCCAAAAGTGGCACATGGTTATGGTCAAACCTGGAGCTCAGAGAAACAGTGCTTTATCCTAAAGGAGGGAGGAGTCTCGGGTGGACTGGGCAGCTTCCCAGAGGAGGCAAGGCTGCACTAGTTCTGACAGAGCAAGAGGGCTAGGGAGGTTTAGGGGAAGGTAAACAGGTAGGGTGATGAAATGGGAAGAGGGTGAGACAGGAGAACTCCTTGGCCAGAAAGTGCTGCAAAACCAAGCACTGTAGAGGTGCTGGGCTGGGGTGTGGAGGGAAAACAGAACCGGTTAGCTACAGAAGAGCACCTAGGCTTAGGAGTGCTTGAGGATGGAGCTTAAGAGTGAAATGGGTTCAAGATGTAGAGGGCTTTAAAAGCCAGAATGAAGAATGTAATATGGAACTTATGGACAGATGTCTACCTTGATCTGGGAAGCAGCCCAGAGACAGGGAAGAAAAATAAAAGAGGAATAAAAATGGTAATGCTGCCAGAGAGGATATAGGAGACCAAGGAAAGGCTAAAGAACATAATGGCTAAGGGCATAGGCTTTAGAGTGTGCCTGAGTTCAAATTCCACCTCTGCCACTTCTGAATCATGTGAAAGCCCAAGCCACTCAACCTTTCTTGAGACTTATTTCCTCACCTGTAAAATGATAAAGAAATACAAACAAAGAAAAATCCATTTCACTAGGCAGCTGCGAGGTTAATCTAGTGAGATAATATGATAATGTATATAAAGCACTTAGCACAGTGCTCAATGAATGGTAGTTTAAAAAAACCATGAAATATTATTGATTATATTCCCTATGCTGTACTTTATATCTCTGTGACTGTTTTTTATAACTGGCAATTTGTATTTCTTAATCCCTTCACCTTTCTCACCCATCCTCCCCAACCCGCTTGCCCCCACTCCCAATTTGGCAGCCATCGACTTGTTCTCTGTATGAGTTTGTTTCTGTTTTGTTATTTGGGATTTTTTTTTTTTTGATTCCACATATAAGTGAGATCATATGGTACTTGTCTTTCTATGTCTGACTTATTTCATTTAGCATAATACCCTCTAGTTCCATCCATGTTGTCACAAATGGCAAGATTTCATTCGTTTCTTATGTCTGAGTAATATTCCTTTGTATATATGTGCCACATCTTCTTTATCTATTTGTCTATCTATGGACACTTAGATTGCTTCCATATTTTGGCTATTGTAAAGAATGCTGCAATGAACATAGGTGTGACTGTATCTTTTCAAAGTAGTGTTTTGGATTTCTTTGGATAAATACTCAGAAGTGAAATTGCTCGATATTTGGTAGTTCTATTTATAATTTTTTGAGGAGACTCAATACTATATTTTCCATGTGGCTGCATCAATTTTCAATCCCACCAACAGTGCACAAGGGTTCTCTTTTTTTTCACATCCTCACCAACACTTGTTTGTTGATTTATTGATGATAGCCATTCTGACAGGTGTGAGGTTGTATCTCATCATGGTTTTAATTTGCATTTCCCTGGCGATTAGTGATGTTGAGCATCTTTTCATATTTCCATTGGCCATCTGTATATCCTTTTTGGAGAAATGTCTATTAAGGTCCTCTGCCCATTTTTCAATTGGATTGTTTGGGGGTTTTTTTGGAGTTAGGTTATATGAGTGCCTTATCTATTTGGGGTATTAACTTGTTATTGGAGTGATCACTTCGTAAGTTATATAAATCTCTAATCACTATGTTGTACACCTCAAACTAATATAATATTGCATGTCAATTGTAATTAAAAAAACAAACAAACATGAAATAGACATTATAGGAATGCTTGGCTCTCTGCCCCAAGAACCAGAAAGTAAGTCCAGATCATGCTGGCCTCCCCTGGTGGTCACCTTTTTCTTCCCTTGCTTTGATGCCCTGGAACTCATTCCTTCCCTCATATATACAAGTGCACATTCACATATACAGCTAAATAAAACTCCTGCAGAAACAGGACAGGAAGCTGAAGCAATACCATAAAGTCGCAGCAGGGATTCCTGTTACCAGGACCGTGTTGGTTTAACAGGATGTGGATGGACTAGGGAAACAGATGGCCAAAGAGTAAATGTTGTGGAACAATCCAGGAAGGCATTGTCCTCCTAGACTCAGGACAAACTAGTTCTATTATTATAGCTGCTTGCTTGCTTGCTTGCTTTTTTTTCCTTTTTTTGGTTTCTTAATGTACTGTTTGCTCTCTTGCCCCTGAAGGCAGTTTCAGGACTTCAAAATACAAGTTAGCACCTGTTTTTATAATTATAGCTAAGATAGTTTAGGGGATTTTGTTTTGTTCTGTCTTCATTTTTGTTGCATTCTGGAATATCTTGAATTTAGCTGTGATGGTTGTTTTGACACTGTCGATCAAAAATTCAATGGGCAACAGCTTAAATACTTTCAATATTACCATCAATTGCTTGTTTAAATAGAGTTTTAATTTCTAAAGGATTTTATGAATTACTCACCAATTAAAGCCAAGCTGGAAATTGTAGCATAATTTCAAAATATTGCTTGGGGGATGTGGTCACAAGAAAATGTAAACTCTATTCTCTTGTCAATTCTTAAGCAGAAGTTATGCTACGATAACAGAATAAACTATGTCATGGTGGGTTTCCACTGCAGCTAATTTTTATGTGGCACTAGGTACTAGGTGTAAAGTGGTGAACAAGACAGCATAGTCCTTATTACCCTCATGGAATTTTCTATTCTACTTTCCCAAATAGCATTCAACCCTTTGCATAGCAAGATAACCTTATTATTCACCCACTTGCTCTCTGAGAAGTAATGATGAATTTGTAAATGCCCAGTTCGTGTTAGTCCCCAGTATCCTTTGTGGGTGAAATGTACACATGAATGAGGAAGCAGGAGAGGTGTGAATTGAACCAATGTAAACCCAACCCAGGCCTTAACTATGGCTGCTAATCTGCACTCTGTTCTAACCTGCACCTAACCAGTTGGAGACAAGCATGGTTGCTCCCTAGTAAACCACTGTAAAATTACATTATAAAATGACTCCTTATTCATGTTTCTGGCCAAAACATGTTTCCTATACATCTGTTGGTTTATAGGGCATCTCTACACAAACGGTGCAGGCCCTTTCCATGTATTATTTCATTTTTCCATTCAGAAGCAGCCTGCAAGGGCAATGAATTAGGCAATGGTATCTTTCACATAGGTGAGAAGTCGCTTTGCTCCAGTCATGTAGATGAAAGGAAGCTGGGCAGGCTAGCCATTCACTGTGGGCCAGGGCTGCTCCCTCACCCTTCCAGTACCTTCTGGCCTGACTTCCCACAGCCTAATCTGGGCACTAGCTTTACAAAGTGAAGAGCACTTCTAAGTCAGCGTGTCCTGAGCGCTTGTCTGTGTGATACTCCTTCCTCTGAACAGACTCAGAATTCTATTCATTGAGTCACCGGTTCTCAAGACTCCCAAGATCCCTAAAATATAGAGACCCCACAGATACTCCAGAGAATGGCTCAAGTTCACTACTAAAGATGTCTCTGCTTAGAAAAATAAATGTAAGAAAAGACATAACTAATTTCATTCTAAAAAATATTTCTTTCCTATCTTTCTTGATCTACTTATTTCTTATAATTCTTCTCTGAGCTTTGCCTTGGGGCCTACAAAAGTCTATCTTTGTGGCATCCTGGAAGAGCACTCAATACATCTGAAGCCATAATGAGGAGGCTCTGGGCCAGATGGGAAGTAATAAGTGTGGCTGAGTCAGGGGCGCCATGAAAAGACTGCTTCAGGAGGCACAGGAATCTTATTTGTAATGTAATTGCTGCTCTGCTTGTTTCCATCACCCAAAACGCTATAAGCTCTGTGGGGCAAGTGTGCTTCCCGATCTCACAATGCAGAATTTCTCATTTTGTTGGTGCTCAATAAATATTTATTGGAAGTCAGAAAGAAGGCAAGTAGTTAGGTAGTTTCTGGAAAGGATGCAGAGAAAATGAAGAGAGGGACTAGGTCTGGATAAGAATAGAGTTTGCACCATTCCCTGGGGGGGTTAGCATAGGCGAAAGCCCAGGGCCTAAATATGCTGAAAGCACAGGTTGGCTCAGGTTTGGTGGGTGTCTGAGGGCCCGAGGGTATGCTCAGCCTCTGCCAAAGGGGCATGTTCAGTGTCCCCAGCCTGGGAGCAGCAGTGTGGAAGCAACTCCAGGGGATGCGGGTGTAACGGCTGATGCACAGAATGTGCTAACCCCCCAGATGGACCCACAGGGCAGAAACACTAAAGGCCGGGCTGCCTACTTCCTGAGCTCCTTCAGGACACGACTCACAAGAACCTGTTGTTCACAGAAGTCTCAGGTAAGGGGCAACTCTGTCATGGCGGCCACAGACGGGACCCACTGGTGGACATTAGTCCTGAGGAGCAGCTTTGGCTCTCAAGGACCTCCAGGGCTGGGCCTACTGAAGAGTCACAGCAGCCGCTACAGACATTAGTTTAAAATAACACCGTCTGACCACCTTTGTAGGACCCTTTCACACTCAACCTCCTCTGTGAGAGAAGCAGGGCAAAGACTGCCATGGTCATCTTACAGATGAGGAAACTGTGGTTCGATAAGACTGAGTAACTTTCCCACATTTTCACAACCAGTAAATTATCAGCATCTGTATTTCTGGGCTTCTGGCCCATGGTCAACCATATGAGCAGAGGCATAACAACTGCAATGTTGGAAATAGCCAGTAGAGGGCAGCCTTTCACAAAGAGGTTGTTTACTGACTTTACAGGGATCAGAGCTTAGGTTACTGCTACTGAGACAGGCAGGCGTCATGGACCCCCCTGGTAAGATACACTGAGAAAAATATAACATCATCTCCCGTGATTTTCTTGACCACCCAAAATGCCTACCTAAATCTAATCCTGCAACACCAGGTGAACTTAAGTTCAGGGACACTCTACCAAATAACTGGTCTAAAGTATCAAGTTCAAAAAGTTAGAGAAAGGCCAAGGAACTGTTCAAAATTAAAGGAGACTGAGGGACATGCCAACTAAATGCAATATATGACTAATGTTTGATTGGATTCTGGGCTGGGAGAAAAAATAGATGTAAGGTACATTATTGGGACAATTGATGAAACAAGGTTAAACTGTTGTTTAGAAACTAGTATTCTAGTAATGTGAAGTTTGTACTAAAGTTGATAATTGTACAGCATTTATATAAGAGAACATCCTTTTTCTTAGAAGAAATAGGTGTAAAGGGGTGCAGTATCTCTAATTTGCTTTTAAATGATCCAGAATAAAAACAGAATAATGCACATAGTGAAAGAGATGGAGCAAAATGTAAAGGATGAGTGAATCTGGGTAAAAGGTATATGGGATTTCTTTATGCTATACTTGCAATTTTTCTGTAACTTTAGAATCATATTCAAATAAGAAAGTGCCCCCAAGATTTAAAAAGAGGTTGTCCTGGTTCTCCAGGGATTGGACCTTCTGGTAGCCACACCTGATTCTAGGCAGACAGAGCTCCCACATGGGGGTGGGTGGCATGGAGAGGCCTCTTAGTGAAAGTGGCTTCAGCCACTGTGGAGCCCTGACCTCTCCCCTGGGCTGGCCAGAGTGGCTGCACACAAAGCTTATCTAATAACAGAATTGCAAGTGGGAGCCTGATAGTCAGGTCAGAAATATGAATTGTGTTGAGAGACAGTGTGGAGCCTCTGATGAGGGATATGACCAGAGGCGGGGTTTTCAAAAGATTGACCAGACAGAGATATGAAGGGTGGACAGTGGGAAGCCGAGAAGTAGGAAAACCAGATAGGAGGCTCCATCTGTAGACTCCATGGAAGATAAGGGTCTGAGGTAAGGGCGTAACAGTGAGTAGGAAAATTAAGGGAGTTTAAGCATTGTAGTTAAGTGGAGGGTTGAATCCCTTTGTTCTCTTAGGCTTTTCACCTAGAATTACCACTGAAATTGATATGAAGCATTCAAGTTTGCAAAGTTATTTACAAAAACCAATCTAGTAAATATATTTAAAGGATGTGTAGAACTAAAAATTAAGTGTGAGCTTTCATATGAATGAACATCTTCAATAGTCTTCCAGGCAGGAAGCGGACAGATGGAGACAGTGATGTGCCGGTAAATATTTAACAATAGGCGGGGAGTGGAAGAGAGCCCTGATTGGTAGCATTTGTCATTTCCATGCTTTAAAATTCTCCCACAATCGCTAATTCCAAGCTACCAACTTGAGGTCAACCAGCTTGCACAATTCCAAAAAATATACTATTGGCCCTTGGGAGGCAATGTGAGCTGGCTCTAGCACACTCCTCAATGGAGACCAAATGTTAGGAAATGGATGGAGCCACTAAGGCCAGAAGTCACTTCTCAGCTGATCCAGATAGAAGCCCGTGGGCCTAATAGCTTTGAGCAGCAAGGACTGAGCAGCACATAACTGTAGCTCTTCTCAAAAAATGGCCAACGAGAAAAGTGAGGTTTGTTCCAGGGCCCCTGAGGATGATTTCACGTAATAGAAGAGAGGCATAAAGTAAAGAATCCTACACTAACAGGAAGGAGACTCAGTTATGAACTCTGCTACTTAACTGCCATGAGCCTCAGTCCTTTGCCTTTAACATGAGGACACTCTGACCCCAGCAGGATGCACAGCCCAGAAGCACTTTGCACTGGTCAGAACTTCACCCACCTTTCCCTTTCTTGCCCCACCCTTGCTCATGCTTTCTGAATATCACCCCACCTAACCTTGGGTTTATCCAGGCCCTGTATTTATCTGCCCAGCAGGACCCATCCTCCCATCTCTGAAGACTGTCCCACACACTCAGAGGTCGACCCTGGGAGCCATGTTTGCCAGTCAGCTGCAGAGAGGCAGAGGGAGAGAAGCTGCTCGTGCTCCTGTCGGCTTTCTTTACCCTGCTTTGGTCCCACACCAGCTGCACTTCCTGCCCTTGGATTCCAGTAATTTTCTGATAATTTTTTCCTTTGGCTTAAAATTGAGATCGTTACCTGTTACCCAAAGTACCTAATTATCTGAGATGGCCTAATTATCTTCCTTTTAAAATTCTGGTATAGACAAAAGACTGGAAATCTGGGTTTTGATTCCCAAATTAGGCAAGTGATTTAGCATCTCTGGGTCTTGGTTTCTCATGTATGAAATGAGCAGATGAACAAAATGAACGTAAGAGAATTTTAGCTCTAATGTACAGCTCTATTCTATGTATCTTTATCTTAATATGGAGTAAGTTGTAGTGAAATGCCCACTGTATTTCATTAGTTACAGATGAATTTGCTTTGAAGATCAGAGACTTTCATGTTTGGACAGAGCCAGGTAACTCCCTAGCTGATCCTCTCGGGGCCCAGGAGATGGGTGCGCACTCTTCCAGCTCAGATCGCGTGTTGTAGAGGCTCCTGGCACCTGTGGAGGATTGTGGGGGAATACCAACCACCACGGGCACTGGCATGGGGAAGGCTGTTACTGTAAGTAGGTGAGATTTTTATAAATTTTTTCGAAGCTGTGCAGAAGTCCTAGGGACCCTGACCCTGACATCAGGTGGGGCTGTCCTGGGCCAGTTGCTTGTCTGAATCTTTCAGAGGTGGATACGCAACGAGGTAGGCACTTCAAATCAGGCATAACCACCTGGAGTATTCTCCTTTAAAACAGTTTGCCTGCGCCCAGTAGAAACTTAAAGGATTACCCTTTAAGAGTTTGTTTTTCTTTTTTAATTATAAAAGTAAAAATGAATTGCTGTGGAATATGTAAAAATTATAAAGAAGAAATGAAACAATCTATTATCCAAAGACCCAGAGATGACTTCTAACACCAATTTGATTTATATCCCTCTAATTTTTTGCATTATATTTCACACAGTTTTATCTCAGAAATTTCTCGTGAAAGAGTTTAATTAGTTCTGTATGCGAATGGTTTAAGAACAAATAATACCAAAGATCTTATAATGAAAGACAAATCACCTGCCCCACCCCTCTCTGCTCATAGTTCTGCTCCCATGAGACAAATTTTAAGCATTTCTGTTTAGAATTTATTTGGTACTTATGCCTATATTTCTAAATAAGATGCTATTTCCTAATTTAGCAACTTTAGTGCCTTCTATTGACTGCCTACTGTGATAGAGTCAGTTCATTTCTATTTCACCCCACCTTCTCTCTCAGCTCTTCTAAATGTATTAGTTAAATCGCTGTTCTCAAGGCTTTCTCAGTCTCCTCTTCAACTTCAAAGAACATAATTAAACCTCCATTTCCTGTTCCAGCAACTGTAGATAGTGTCTCTTTACTCCGCACTTTGTACGGTAAGGACAAGGCCCTTACACCTTTCCCTCTTCCATTTCTCCCTTCCACACCTCCCAACTTCTGTAAGTGCTTTTACATTTCATGCTGAAATCACCCTTGTTTGTTTATGTTTGTCTAAGTTTGATTGTAAGAGTCGAAGGCCAGAAAACAATGTTTATTTTATTTTGGCTATGTGAATATAGTTCATAGCAGGTCAAAATTGTGAACTTAAGATTACATATCACATTTCTTTATGGGACCAATGTACCTACTCAATAGAGAATATTTCTGGAACAAATTTAACATTTTCTTTTTTTAATATTTCAGCAATTTTCTTTATCTTATTCTCATATCAAGTTTCCCAAGCTTTTAATCATGCTATTTTTCTATTGATTCTTTTTTGCTTTTTTCATCTCCTCTCCAAAAACAAGACAAAATAAGAAACTCTTCTACAGCTATTTATCTTTCTGCTCTTGTTTTTTCTGGGTCTGCAGCACGATTGCCATACTGCAATTTCCCTTCTCTGCTTTCAATGATTAGAGTCACTCAAGACCCCAACGGCTTCCTTTTTATAGTTTACACTCTCATTTGGCTGGAGTATATTCTCAGGTAACTCCCTAGGATAAACTACACAAGAGGTAAAACTTAGAGTACTTTTATATCACAAGTGCTTTTATTTTGCTTTTCACTTGACTGATACATTGGTGGTATATAAAATTCTAGGTTAAACATCAAATCCCTCAAAGTAGAACCTGTTTTTTTTTCCTCTCTGGAATCCTTTAGTGTTCACTCTTTATTCTTGGTGTTCTGAAAGTTTTCTGTGATTATGTCTAGGCGTGGATACTTTGTTGTTGTTCATTCATTGTGCTGGACATTCATTGGGCCCTAGCGATTAAAGATGTATGCCTTTCTTCATTTCAGAAAATTAGTTACTATTTTTCTTTTATAACTTCCTTTTGATTTAACTTTTTCTCTTTTTAGAATTTCTATTATTTGGATTTCAAACCTCTAGATCACCCCTTTATATTTTTTGTCTTTTCTATCATATTTTGCACTTGTTTTAAAATCTTTTAAAATCTATATTTGGGCAATTTCTTAAACTTCATCATCTACTCCTATCATTATTATTATTATTTTGACAAACATTTTTAATTTTAAAGAGCTCTTTCTTGGTCTCTGATTGGTTCTTTTTCATAGCATCCCTTTCTTGTTTTACTACTGCGATATGGTTTCCCAGTTGTCTCTGAGATTTTTCAAAGTTTCTGTTCGTTTGTTTATCCTCTTCTGTTCCATGAATTATCTCTATTTTCTCTAGAATCACATTTGCCTGTCGGTTTATCTTTTCTTACTTTTTCCTATTGCTGACTTTCCTCCCAATCTGTTTGCTGTGGTTTTTCATTTCCATTTAAGATCGAGGCAGGAAGGAGGCTGAGGGGAACTTTAAAGAGCATAGGCAGAGCTTGTTCACTCTGAGATTTCTTCCTAGGAAAAGTTGGAGGGAAGCCAAGTTTTCTCTTTCTTCTTTCTTCCTCCCTTCCT